>NC_029786.2:104141701-104159276 GCF_000816755.2 Arachis ipaensis | reverse complement strand
AAAGAAAATTAACCAATCACTATTTAGTAAAATGTTTTAAGAAAACTTCAGTTACAAATATTCAAATTCTACGACTTATACATATTATGACTCTTACTACTATTCATTGTTTAATCTCTCATACTAATTGTCAAAAATTCCTTAAATTTAATATATTTTTATATGTTTTTCATTCTCGTTCATTTATTTTTTTAATTATTTACAAACAAAAAAATCGCAAGAAAAGACAAAGTGTAGTCATTAATGCAAATCGAAAAATGAAAATACAGTTTTGTATAACTCTAATATAAATAACCTATGTCTTTTTTAAAAATCATAGCCACCGGCCAAAATAAAAGTATATTTTGAAGAAAAAAAAATAGTAGAAAAAGTAAGAAACGTGTGAAAGAATGTCATTCAAATATCATCCTATTGGCTATTGGATGCCGTGTGGACCACACATATAATTATGAAAGGACAGAAACTCACCTGCAGTCGCCTGCTTCTAGATGGCTGACACGTATTATTATATGGTTTAAAAAAATCGATTTATTTTATATAAATGGTTTATTTAAAAAAAAGGTTTAAATTGGACCAAACGGTTATTTTTATTCCCTTCTTCGTTTTCACACGTTCGTTCTCTTTCAATCTCTTTTTCAGAACTAATATCAAACTTTCAATTAGGTATTTCTTCTTATTTATATTTCTTAATCAAATTTATTATTTCAAATGTATTTCTTAATTTATGTTTTTATTCATTCCTCTGTGAATGATGAAAATTATTTAATAAATACGTACATATTTATGTCATCACACCATTTTGATATTCAAGATGAAATTGATTGGACATTAGACAACAATTTTAGGAGTTCTACTGTTCACATCTTTGACAGTTTGATGTATAAATTATCTTAGATTATGGTGTTTAATATAATATTTAATACACATTACTCTAACACAATTTATGTATTAATAGATTTAGAAGATTCACGTTTTTGAATTTAATTTAAAAGAATCAAATAAAATTAATCTTTTTCTATTTTATTTAAATAAAAAGCCTAAAAAATATGTGTAGAATGTATTTATCTTTTTTATTTTTTTAAAGAAATAATTGTACTAGCAAATGGAATACGTAGAAAATATTAGCTTTGAAATTTGGTGTTAATGATTTTGTGGGAATCGTGTTTAACATAGTTGGTTAATATGAAGAAAGAAAAAATGAAAATAGAGATTCTTTACAAGTCTAAGGAAGATATCATAAATGCCAAGATAATTCATCGCAATTTCATGTGGTAGAAAACAAAAATGTAGTTCCTGGCACCATAAAAGGACTGTTTGAAAGTTGGACAGGATTTCGCACGGGAAAACAAGAGCAGAGGAAGTGGCTGACGGGGTTCTTTGCAGTGATCTGGAACATCTGGAGGGAACGGAACGATAAAATTTTCAACAATAAAAAAGCAGGTGTTGAGGAAATACAAAGCAGGAGAGTTTTGAGCTACCAAGAATGGACGTCCAGCGATCCTAGTGGGTGTTGAGGGCAGATACATGAGAGTCAAGGAAATAGCTATCTCTCATGTAGGCAGTTTTCTTTGTGTTTAGCTTTCTTTTATTTATTGTTACTGATGCTCCACTTTATTGTGTTGAGCTTTCTTTGTTTCAAAAAAAAAAAGAAAACAAAAATGTAATTATGGTATAATGTGGACTGTTTGATAACATGAGCATAGTTAAAATTTTGGCATGATCTCTTTCATATTTGTTGCATGTCTCTTTAGTTGGTGATGTTATAGTTTATTGTGATGATATGATGGTAGTTTGATTGTATGAGTTAGGTCCTTTTTATTTGGTTGGATTTTTTCTATGGCTATCCTATTCTTGATGGCAATGCCAAAATAAATATTTTCATTAGTTGTTCTTTTCTTGCCTCTATTCTTGGGTTGATTTTATTTTAAAAAATTTTATTAAAAATTATGTTCAATTATTTAAGGAGACCAAATTAATATTTTGATTAGATACTTTTGTTTTATTAAAAATAAATTCTAGTTGATAAGTAAAAACACAAAAACGTGCATGACAATGAAATTATAATTTCTAGACAAATAAATTATCGTCTTATTATCTTAAAAAAATAATTTATTTATAGAATAATATTGAAAAATCAATAATAATTTGCATGAAAATAATTTATTAGTAAAATAAGAGTTAATTGATTGATTACCATAAAATTTAATTTAACGGTAAATTTGTAATTGAACATATTTTTAAAGTTTAATTTAAAATTTGTTTACAGCTTAATTTAAAAGCAACTGAAAATATAAGTTATAGGAAATAAAACAAAGCTCATCAAGAAGATAGAAACAGAGACACAAAAAAAGGACAGATGATACCATTTATGCTATTTCTATAAAAAAACGTGAATTTTGTTTCTTGTTCAGAATACTAAATGTTACTTTTTCAAACAATTTGTATACATATATTTGACAAAAATTAAATAAATAAAAGTTTCAGATAAATTTAAAGAAAAATTGGTCAATAAGAATGAAGAAGAACATACCAAATTCATAGAATAACACGCAGAAAGAATTAAAATTATTTTAAAGGTAGTTATTTGATCTATTTAAACCGATTTTTTTAAACCATATAGTAACACGTGTCAACCATCCAGAAACAACTTCACCTACAATCGACTGCAGGTGAGTTTCCACCTCAAACATGTGACTTTTTTTTTCCGAGGAAGAGAGACGGAAGCATCATATGAACTTGTCCCAAAGACCAATGAGCATGTGTGAAGTCAATGTCTTTTTGCTACAAGGAAAACAAAATACATAAGCAATTAAGCATCACTTTCTGAACCTGCTGCTACTACTTCCTTTACCTTCATTGCAAACATTCATCCACTACTTTCCTTTGTTTTCTTTCTTCTAATCTTGAGATCAACATGGCTGCAAGATTTGTGGGAGAAGCTTTTCTCAACTCTGCACTTGGCACTATCTACGACATGCTGATTTCACCCTTAATTGTCAACCTCATCCAGAGAAAGAAGCTTAACCGGAAACTGGTTGAGAAGCTGGAGACAGTTCTGAAGGCTGCTCATGCTGTGATCAATGACGCCGAGCGGAGGCAGATCGAGGAGGAGGCTGTGAAGCACTGGCTGGACAGGCTGAAGGATGTTGTGTACGATGCTGAAGACATACTTGATGAAGTCACCACCAAAGCTGCCATTCAAAAGGTTCAAGGTAACTCTCTGTCTCGCAATGTCAATTTGCATGGTGATGATGAGATAGTAACCAAGATAGAAGACATCATTGCTGCATTAGAGTCAATTGTAAATGAGAAAGATGGTCTTGGCTTGAAGGAGATACCGGTGGAGGACATGTCATGGAGGATCCCCTCAACATCTCTGGTTGGTGTGCATCAAATATATGGCAGGGACCAAGACAGGGAGGCCATAGTAAAACTGTTGTTAGATGTTACCAATGACGGTGGAATATCCGTGATTCCTATGGTCGGCATGGGTGGAATAGGAAAGACTACTTTGGCTCAGATGGTTTACAATGATGACCGAGTGAAACAAAAATTTGATGTTAAGGCATGGGTTTGTGATGGGCAAGAAGAATTTGACGTTCTTAAGGTGACAAAGGCTGTGATGGAAGCAACTTCTAGTTCTTGCAACTCAACTGAGTTGAACAAAATTCAGGAGAGTTTGAAGGAAGTCCTAGCAGGGAAGAAGTTGTTGGTTGTTTTGGACGACATGTGGAGTAACAATTATGATGCCTGGATAAGTTTTCTAAAGCCTTTTAAATCTAGTAACGGGGGTGTTAAGATTCTTGTAACAACCCGTCTTGATTCGATTGCTGATATGGTGAAAACTATTCCAACTTTCCGTTTGAGTTTGTTGGGTGATGATCACTGCTGGTCAGTGTTTGCAGATCATGCATGTCTTAATTCTGTTGAATCCCATAGCCGTTCTGCTTTAGAAGTAGTTGGTCGAAGAATTGTCAAAAAGTGTAATGGGTTAGCTTTGGCTGCTCAAACACTTGGAGGTTTATTAAGAGCAAGAAAAGAAGCAGCGGATTGGGAGTTTATATTGAGGAGTGAAATTTGGGAATTTCCCAAAAAAGATAGTGGGATTCTTCCTGCATTGAGAATAAGTTATCACTACCTCCCTTCATACTTAAAACGTTGCTTTGTATATTGTTCTTTATTCCCAAAAGACTATGAATTCGAAAGAGATGAACTGGTGTTACTGTGGATGGCAGAAGGTCTTTTGCAGCAACCAAATAGTAGTGGAGGTACTTTAGAAGAAGTCGGTTATAAATATTTTAACGATTTGGTTTCGAGATCATTTCTCCAACATTCTGAAACCGATGAAAATTCATTCGTGATGCACGATCTCATGCATGATTTAGCAATATTCTATGGTGGAAAGTTCTTTTGTAGAACCTTAGAACTCAAAACCGCAGACAAGCATGAGGCTTATCCTCGTCATCTTTCTTATAGTCTTAACATCCGTGATTCGCTCTCAAAGTTCTTGGAAGCATGTGATAATTTACAAGATACAAGGACATTGTTGAAAATCAATGCTGGTATCAGGCATGATTCCTCAAAGAAAATCGATCCTTGTCGCTTACTTGCACAATTGAAGCACGTAAGGGTTCTGTCATTTGAATTCTTTCCTCGTGACCATAATTCGTTGCCCGATTCAATAGGTGATTTGATCCATTTGCGTTATTTGGATCTCTCTGATTCACCTATCGTGACATTGCCAGAGTCAATGTGCAAATGTTATAATTTACAAACACTGAAGTTGAGTGATTGTGAAAGACTAGAAAAGCTTCCAAGCAACATGCAGGATCTTGTAAATTTGCTTCATTTGGATCTCTCTTGTACGGCAATTGAGGTATTGCCCGAGTCATTGAGCAAATTGCATAATTTACAAACGTTGAAGTTGAGAGAGTGTGAAAACCTGAAAAAGCTTCCAAGCAAGATGCAAGATCTTATAAATTTGCACCATCTCGATATTGAAGGTACTAAAATAGAAGAGATGCCGAAAGGGATGAGCAAATTAAAAGACCTGCAGATTTTATGTTACTATATTGCCGGCAAGCATGAAGAGAATGGGATAGGGGAATTGGGAGGACTTGTAAATCTTCAAGGGTTATTTCGTCTTAAGAAATTAGAGAATGTGGTTGATAGCAGTGAAGCTTGGAAGGCAAGGATGGTTGATAAGAAATACATCAGTGATCTACGTTTGAAGTGGTCATCAGGTGAAGATAGTGATATTGTTGATTCCCAAATCGAAAAAGATGTGCTTAGCAAATTAGAACCTCACAATGACCTTAAATATCTAACAATAAAGGGTTACAGGGGTACAGTGTTTCCGGATTGGGTA
Organism: Arachis ipaensis; assembly: GCF_000816755.2. Taxonomy (NCBI): domain Eukaryota; kingdom Viridiplantae; phylum Streptophyta; class Magnoliopsida; order Fabales; family Fabaceae; genus Arachis; species Arachis ipaensis. The sequence continues at coordinate 104,153,908 of NC_029786.2, read as the reverse complement.
GGGCAGTCTAGGTACCACAACATGACTGAGTTGGAGCTGAATGGATGCAGGAATTGTTTGGTGTTTCCTTCCCTTGGACAGTTACCCTCTCTGGAGACGCTGCTCATTGCAGGGTTTGACAAGGTGAAGATGATTGGTGGCTCATTCTATAAGGCTGATGCAACTCATCAGCATCAGGAGACACCCTTCCGATCCCTTAAATATCTCTCATTCTATCAAATGAGTTGCTGGGAGGAATGGGAGTCATATGAATGTGATGATGATGATGATGCACCATTTCCGAAACTTGAGGAATTCTATATATCGCAGTGTCCTAAGTTAAGAGGAGATTTGCCCACTTTCCTTCCGTCTTTGAAAAAACTTGTCATATCAGGATGCGAGGAGCTTGGTTGTTATGTGCCAAGAGCTCCCATCCTACGCTCATTAAGAATATCTGGCAAACAGGAAGCAAGAACGCGGGACCTACCACTTTCCATGTTGGAGACACTAGTAATTAATGGAGAGCAGCTTGTGAATTCTCTGTTTGAGGCCATGACCCACACCCAACCAACCTCTCTCATAGAGCTACACATCTCAGAGTGCTCATCAGCCATATCATTTCCAGGGGATTCTTTGCCCCCTTCATTGGAAGTGCTATTAATCAACGATTGCAAGAATGTAGAATTCCCAATGCAACACCAACAACATGAGTCACTAATTAGTCTTACAATAAACAACAGCTGTGATTCGCTTACATCCTTCGCATTCCCAGCGTTCCCAAATCTCAAGTATCTCACAATCGCAAGTCGTGAAAATTTGACATCTCTGGAGGTGTCACAGTCACAGTCCCTCAAAGAATTATGGATTGAAAAATGTCCTAAGCTGGAGAACATAACAAGGCTGCCTGCCTCTTTACGGGAGCTCAAGATCTATAGATGTCAGTTGTTGGGTGAAGGCATAGAGAGGAAGGACCCCCACATTTGGCCATCCATTTCCCACATCACCTACATTAAAGTTGATAGTAATCTGATTGACAAAGACTCAACATCTTAAAACAGGTAACTCTTATTGCTATCTCTCTATATCCCAAACCCACTTCATCTTCTCCTACATCATATTCATTCTCCCCTACATGATCTTACTTTTACTTTCCGACTTTAAATTAATAGCTTATCCACTATTCAAGTTGATGGCAGGAGACAGTTTCCATGAGGACTCATCGTCTTAAAACAGGTAAAGCATTGTTTTTTGTCATCTATATTTCATTCTAAACCTTACAAATCCTCATTCTGTGAGCCTTATTTTTCTCTGCTCATTATCTCATTTGGGGAAAATATTACTGACATGCTTTTTACAATGACAACCCTCAGGCCCCAACACATTCATTGAGTTGAGTTCTATATTATAATAATGCAAAACAGGGCATCAAGGTAAAACCTCTTTCACAACATATTACTACCACCATCTATGTTTTGGCTGATGCAGAGATTCCATTTTCAAATGAAGGGGTGTTTTTTTAAGTGTATTTTACTTTTCAATCAGATTATTTTACTGTATAGCTATGTAGCATATTTCCTTTCCAATAAGTGAGCATCTTAAGTTGCATGAAGAACCAAGATAATTTAATTTTAGCACAAAATATAATAAATTTATCTTCAAATGCATGCATTTTATGGTGCTATGTAGTTACTGATAAAGATTTGGCTTGAATTATCATGTGGTCAGGTCAAAGAATACCAAGCAATGATTCATCAAGATATGTCAAGGGTGAAATACTTGCATGCCTTGCATGCTGCCACGCTCAGCTCCATTTAAGAGTCTATCATTATCCAATAAAATTTATGTATAGATATTTTTTTTTTTTACAGTATACTCTAACATAACAGATTAAAGATTAATCTGTCGTATATCTAAACTCCATTTAAGAGTTTGTTATTGTCCAATAAATTATTATATATACAAAGTAAAATTCGAATTCTTGACACTTGCTTAAATGAATATTCTAAGACATATTCCAAATAACTCCTAATTAGCTAGTATCATGAAGCTAATTAACACTATTTTTTTAGTTAATTTATTTATTTATTTTAGGAATAAACATAATATAACAAAAAGATAAATATTAACATTTAGATATAATTATGTTTTTTTATCAAAATCTTTGTGCCCCGTCTTTCTTCTATGAAATATTTGTTGATATTTGAAACACATAATATATACTTCTTGTGTTTCCTAATTTTCTGTTTCATTCCCTTTTTTTTCCTTTTCAGGAATGGATCAAATAAGAAGGGGTATTTATTTCGCATGGTCATTCTCAGATTTATTTGAGTGATTGGATGATTAAAAAGTAAGCTATGGCCAATTATAGAGATGTCCCAAACTATCAGCAAAATGGTACAATTGGTTTTTGAGATTTGAGAAGCAGAGAAGAAGCATTTCTATAACTGGGGATATTGTTGCAGAAGTTTGGAACAGAGGAATTGCATGCTTGAGTAGTTGCTGGGATGTATAGTTTTTTTGAGTTTTTGTGATGTAAACTGTTGAGTCTTGATGGCAATGCCGAAGGGATTCGAGTACACCACTAGGCTTTATGCCTGTTATTTTGGGTGTTAATAGAAAAATTTTATGTTATAATTTATAAACTTGTATTATGAACTCCTTAAATCATAACAGCATGGTACTCTTGTTTTTTGTTCGGGTTTTGCCAAGTGAGTTTTTGATAATTGATATCATTTTATTAGATGTACATATTTTTAAAAAATATTACCAAGTGCCATGTATGAGCCTTGTTTTCTTAATTCATAGTAAAAGATGACAATTACTGAAATCATATAAAAACATGAGGAATACTTTAAAATGCATTACAAGTCCTATAAGCATTATTTTTGCATATGATTTTTCATACCCAATACAGATTAAAGATCAAGCTCAAAACAAGTGAATTCATCAAGTCCAAAGATCTTCGGTTCCTCCCATAAAATCTGAAGCTTCTTACATGCATCATCATTCATATCTTTCACACTATTACTCTTAAGAAAATGCAAAACTGATGAGTTTGGAAAACTCTAAATTACTTTGATGATGAACAAACATTATTGAATCAATTAATTACAAAATTATTAATTTGCTTCTCATTTAACATATGAGGATTAATAATTTTGTGATGCAGATTTTGCAATTGGGCCAGATTGGATTATTATGCTACAAGCCCAATTTAATTAAAAATGATCGGCATTGATACAAAAATTATTTTTGATCCTTGTGGCTGAAATCATGATCATGTATTTGGGTCAGATTGAATTATTATTACAAACCCAAATAGATCTTTGCTAAATTAGACCAAAACTTGGTCCGAAACCATTAAGCAAAGAAAGCAGAGTTTCATTGCTTCCAACGGATCTCTTTTTTAATCATGTGATGGAACTCAAAATTTTATTGAGTAGAGTTAATGCATTCCTTAGAACCATGAGAGAGAAATTATGATTGATTAGATGGTTTGCCTTAATGAGGCACGCTACCTAAAGCAAAGGGAAGTAAAAGCAACTCATTTTTTTAATTAATTTGTTTATGTTCACTTAAGTGCTTTTCTTTTCCTCTCTCTCATTTCTTTCTTCTCTATTCGGTCATATCACAGTAGCAACCATGGAAGCTATAGCAAGCTACCATAGAGAAGAAGAAGCATGCCACAAGACCATCACAATGATGGCAAGAAAAAGAAAAAAAAAAAAGTATGCTGTGGCTAAGATTCTCATTACTTGTGGTAAGATTTGGTGAAAAGATCTTGGCTTCTCCATACCAAAAATAGTTGAAGAAGATATCGGTCAAAGAAAGAAGATCCTTGGAGGGATGGCTTGTCTCTGATTTTACTCAACCACCACAAGAGGTAGCTACAGTGGCTACGTGATGGAGGAGGCAGAAGTTGGAGCAGATGAAGCTATCATCATCAGTAACTCATCAAGGGCTAGGAATCCGTTTTGGAGAGCAAGGTAAGATGGAAGGCTCGGATTGATGAAGATTGGTGACCAAGGAAGGACCAGAGGTAATTGCATGTTGGATTTTACATTCAGTTTCCTCTTCTCTCTCTGGCCGAACCGGTTTGCATGAAGAAGAAGAAGATTAGTTTGGTTTATTTGGTTTCAACCGTAGAGGCTTTCCCCTATATATAAGGGTGAACAGTCAGGGCTTGAAGAAAGGAGTGAGAATGCAAGGCACAGAATTCTCAGAACTACCTAAGCTAACAGAATGGCAATGTTAAAAATCTAAGTGTCTAGTTTATGTTCTTTTGAACCCACTTAAGAAATATCCTAAAAACCTTTCATGAAGTATCCACACACGTAACAAGAAAAATATTATAGTAATGAGAGAAAATTTTATAAATAAGGAAAAGTGTATTTTGTTCATTTTTTAAATATAAAATGACATGATACAGTTTTCTGTGTGAAGTGAGAATAATTTTGTTAATTTTCATGTTTGGTTCCATAGTTTAATGTAAAGTGCATCTTGATTCTTTTAGTTTATATATAAAGGGGTACTTTGCATGGTCTTTCTTAGATTTATTTGAGTTATTGGATGATTAATTGATTACAAAATAATCTTACTACGTTATGGCCTATATACTATGTTGACAGAAATGACCCTGAATTAAAGAGTTTTACAAAACACTCTGCAAAATATTTATTTGGTTCTTGAGAGGTACAAAGAGTGCACTTCTAGTTGGGCCTACCGATCTTGTAAAGATCAATCTCATATTTCTATTAGACACCTATTTGATAAGTAGATTTTTTTACTTTGCTTGCATCAGAGATTAAAGTTGGAATGTATTGCAGTAGAAGAAAAAATGAGTATGGAATAATTTTTCATTTTCTACAATATATCACAAAATCCTAATTAAAGGAAAAATTACTAAATTTATCATTACATGTACTTGTATCAGTATGGACTTTACACACACACACACATATAAATTACTAAGTAGCATGTATGATCTTTCTCTTTTCTTAATTAATAGCAAAATTACAAAAAAGTTGGATTTAATTTATGTGCACGCGTAAATCAGTTGACAGGCATATTTGATCATGTGTTGTTCTATTAACAAAAGTGATTATATTCTACACCGATTACTCGGAAAGACATTCAAAAGATGACAAGATGAAATTAATGAAATAATAATGTAAATAAGTTTACACTTAAATGCATCAAAACTAATCTCTAAAAATTTTAGATAAGAAAATCTACTTCTGCAATAAAGTTTACACTTAGGTGCTTTGTATCTTTCTCTAGATGTAAATTTGGCCATGCAATCCAGCAGATAACTACACCTTTTCCTTACCAATTGATAGAAACTTTAGTTGAGTGCAAACTATAACCGCTACATCTTGTGAACTTTGTGTTTGTGTTTGTGAGAAGTCTGAGTTTGTGTGTGCAAACTGAGAAAAACTTTATGAATAACCTACAAATTGTGTATTCACTTTTGCTTCAGGTTATTAATAAGCGTTATTTTTGGTAAAAAATATGGACAAGTTTAAATAAGAAAGCCAATGGCAAACGAAAGTTATAAAATTTATTACTTGGTCAATCCAAATTATAAGAAAGAAGTACAAACTAGCTGCACAATCAGGTACAGTTTTTTACAAAAAAGCTTCGTTTCTTCAGCTTGTGTTTGTCAAATTTCCTCCTTCGCTTAGTCGCTGAGGTCGTTGTTAATGTGATTCTTCTGCAGTTTATAGAGTTGATGCAGATAGCATTTTATATGCCTTAGACAAAAACATTGAAAATCATACCAAGGCTGCAGTTATGGCATCTATCAATTGGAAGTGACGCTGCAATGATGTAAATTGCAAACAGCAAAGTTATCATTGATGTACTCTATTTTCACTTTCATTTCAATTAATAAATTAAAATTTCATTTGAAATTCCAGTAAGAAAAATAAAAAGATAGAACTATAATGTGTAAAAGTAGTGTAATATAAAAATAATAATAAAAAACTGAAATCATCCTACTTTGATAAAATCATCCTACAATATTCTTATTTAGATTATTGTTTTCCCTGTAAAAATTTGGACATTGTAAGATAAATTTTGGTGCATACCACAAACCACTTCCCTTACTCTTTCATACTTTCTTGATCTTGTGAACATGGCTGCTGAACTTGTTGGAGGAGCTTTCCTCTCTTCTTTTCTCAATGTCCTTTTCGACAGACTGTCTGATCCTGAGATCATCAACATGATGAGAGGCAGTGGTGGATCCAAGGGATTATTAAAACAAGACTTTAAAACAAGATAAAAGATGAATTGTTAGTAGATTATATGATTGTATATGTTGAAAAAGAGAATACTTCAAAATTTATTTTAGATGATAAATTAAAAATTTTAGTTATATGAAATATCGTAGAACAAATTTAAAAATACTAAAATCCTAAAGTATGTAGTTGAATGTTGATTTTTATATAATATAATTATTAATTTTGACTTATATACTATAAATGATATTTTATTAATTTTTTGTTATATTATATTTTAATTTATTTTGTATTTAATTTGGTCCCCCTCTTATAAAATTTCTGGATCCGCCATTGATGAGAGGAAAGAAGGTTGACCAAAAGCTGCTTCAAAGGCTGAAGACCATTCTGAATGTGGTTGAAGCTGTGATGAATGATGCTGAGAAGAAACAGATCACTGACCCTGCTGTCAAGAGGTGGCTTGAAGATCTCCAAGATGCTGTCTATGATGCCGATGACTGCCACTCAAAAGGATCCACCAGGTAACTTCCTGTCTCGCTTTCTCAATTTGCAAGATAGGGAGATGGTTACTAAAATTGAAGAAATCATTGCTAGACTAGATGATATTGCAAAACACAAAGATATCCTTCGTCTAGAAAAGATTGCAGCCAAGAACATGTCTGGGAGGATTCCTTCAACTTCACTAGTTAAAAAATCTGACATATTCGTTGGCAGGGACAAAGAGAGAGATACCATAGTGAAATTGTTGTTAGATGATGCTAACGATGGTGATAAATTGTTGTGAGGACAATTGAGTAAGTTTGAGATGTTGTGTAGTTCGGAAATAAATTTTTTGTACTAAATTTGATGTAATTTAAAGGAATAGTGATAAGAGACTTATATAAGTAGTCCAAATAGTATGGAATTTGAATATTTGTAACGTAAAATTTATTATAATTAATAATATTATTATGACATTTATAATATGGATGTCTATTACATTGAATGATTTATTAATAGAAATTAATAAGTTAATTATTGGAGTTATAAATTTCTTGTATTATTTACAACGGTAAAGATATAATAAATATAGAAATATGAATTTAATGTATTTATAAATTACAAATTTGGTTAGACACTATTAATTTTTAATTATTGTCATTGGTAATTATTGTATTATTTTTTATACATTTTATTTAGTTTTTTTTTTTTTGCTGATTTGGAAATGATAGATGATTTGCCAAAAATTGAGTGGTTGATTCTAAAATTTTGCTAAGTAAGCGATGTTGTTGACATGGCATTAATAGAAGAAGAGAAATAACTTAAAAGTAATGTGAGTAAATTTATGTACCTACTTTTATATATTAAGAATAGATAGATGAGTGCTTATTTGGACGTCATTATCTTGATAAAAAAAAATCTTTTTTTAATAAAAAATATCTTTTTTTAGTTTTTAGCGTATTTGACAAATTTCTAGCAGTAAAAGTAAAAGCACTAGAAAATGTATACAAAAACTATATCTATATAATATTACTCTAAAAAGACAAAAAGAAAAAAAAAATATTTTATGTGGCATCACTTGCTTTCATATGTTTTGACTTTTGACTTTCTGAGTTTCATAATTGTTCGGTCCGTTTACTCTCTGTAAAGATAATTGAATTTAAGACAGAGCTTACACACATTGAGAAAAGTCAGAAAACAACTTAGTTCATCAGATGATGGAACCAAAAACATGTTATTCAACATTCCTTACTTTGAAACTAATAACCTTTTTGCTTCTAAACTTTACTTTGAGAAAACTAAGTGCTTATGAGAATTATTATAGCAGAGATGATTTCCCTCATGACTTTATTTTTGGTGCAGCCACCACTGCTTATCAGGTATTAACTGTTCTACTCCACTATTGATTCTATGTTCTCTTTAACTTAATTAATCCATTGCAATAATATGATTACTCCTATTAATCAATATTGTTATATTGTGTGTGTTTATGAATAGGTGGAAGGAGCTGCTAATGAAGATGGAAGAACTCCAAGCATATGGGATACTTTTGCTCATGATGGTTACTTCCTTTTCTTTATCTCCTTTCTTCTTTTGATTCATCATACACATAATTGATTAAAAAAAAGTTTTTTTTTTTATTTTTATCCTAACATAAAATTGTTTTTTTAAATAAAAATTTATTTTTCTTTTTTGAAAAGCAAATCCAAAACTGAGTCAAATAATTAAAGTTGAAGATATTGAATTCAGTTAGTAGTTATATCTTGTTAATAGTCAAATTATTGTAATGCAATAAAATCAATCATACTATGTATATACCAAATATTACTCATCAAATCAACTATCCGTATAGAATACATGCTAAAATACAAAATATACATTGAAATGAATTAAACAATACGTGTATTTATATACAAATACATAATAACTGATTTTTTTTGTGTACATATAGTATTTTTGTAACAGTATAATTAGTTAGTTAGTTAATTAGTTCTTGACTCTATAACTTGTCATTTTCCCTTGACAAACTAAAGAGACTCATAATATATCTCTATATTAACAGTGTTTGAAGGGACAGAAAATGGAAATGTAGCCTGTGATGGCTACCACAAGTATAAGGTAAAGTACTATGCTATTAATCTTCAATTTTTAATCAACTTGAGTTGGTCGAGTATCGCGAGTTCGAATTCCGCCTTGTATATGTAGCAACTCAATGGTAGTTGGTCGAGTATCGCGAGTTCGAATTCCGCCTTGTGTATGTAGCAACTCAATGGTCAGATCCTTAAATGGAAATCAAATCTGTGACGGATTAGTCCTTGGCCTGTCGGGGCTAGGGGGATAGTACACACAATCGTTTAAACTTAAGAATGTGTAATACAGGAAGATGTGAAGCTGATGGTGGAAACAGGCCTTGATGCCTATAGATTCTCCATTTCTTGGTCTAGACTCATACCAAGTATTATGCTATGAACCCTAATTTTTGTACTCTTTCTCTACTTTGCCTTTATTTTTAATTATGCCGTCGAAAATGCCTTTTTTTTTCTGCAGATGGCAGAGGACCTGTGAATCCCAAGGGATTGGAGTACTACAACAATCTCATCAATGAGCTCATTAGCAATGGTTCTAGAAATTCCTTTAAGAAAAAGAGTTTTGGAATCAATCATGCCTATTCAATTAATATACATTCCATTTCTTTTCCCTTTACAGGAATCCAACCACATGTAACACTACACAACTTTGATCTTCCACAAGTACTTGAGGATGAATATGGAGGATGGGTTAGTCGTAAAATCATGTATGTTTGAGATTAACTCTTGAAATTTTCAAGTGTATGAATTTCTATTGTATAAACATTAGTCCTTAAGAATTTAAAATTAGGCACTTTGTGATTATCTTAATTCAACGTAGGTGGTTGTATAGTTTAAATAGTTATTTATTTTCATTTTGTGCATGATTGTATTTTGTGCTTGATATTCACTGCTATTATATTACGGTCATAGTTCATAGACAGAGCCAAAAGTTATGAGTTAAAAAGAATTTTTTTTAATGTGAATGCAGAAGAGATTTCACAAACTATGCAGATGTGTGTTTTAGAGAGTTTGGTGATAGAGTCTTGTATTGGACTACTATAAATGAGCCAAACGTGTTCGCCATCGGCGGTTATGATTTGGGAGCAACCCCACCTCGGCGCTGCTCTCCCCCGTTCTGTCATTCAACTGGCAACAAGGGTAACTCAACAATAGAACCCTACTTGGCAGTTCACAACATCTTGTTATCTCATTCTTCAGCTGCAAGATTGTACAGAAGAAAGTATAAGGTACACATCACCTCCTAATTTCTATGTTCTATATTTCAAATTTTAATAGACAGATAGATAGAATATAATAGTATTAATGTGTGTTATGATAGAAGGTAAATATGGGAAAGGAAAATTTTGTTGGCAAAGAATATTCATGATTCTTGAGAAACAAGTAACATTGCAGGAAAACCAACATGGATTTGTTGGTATATCAATCTTTACATTTGGTTGTCATCCGATAACAAACACGGAACGAGACAGGGTAGCATGTCAGAGAGTTTATGATCATATGGTTGGTTGGTAAGTTGCAAATCCTAAAATCAATTTTCATGTTCTGTGTTTTGCCCTTTGTTCATTGTTTCCTTGGTAAAAATAAAAACAAGAAATGTAAAAATAAACCAAACAGGTCTTAATGTTTCTGTCTTCTGTCAATGACTTTGACTAAAATGAGAAAAGATATGGCAGTTTTACATGCCTTCTGCTGCTGCTTTATTGCAGGATTATGGAACCATTGGTGCGCGGAGACTACCCGATTTCCATGAAGAGAAATGCAGGCTCAAGAATTCCAGCCTTCACAAGTCGCGAGTCGAAACAAATTAAAGGTTCAGCTGACTTCATAGGTGTGATTCACTACTACAATATCAATGTCACAGATAACCCTGATGCCTTGAATAATAATCTGAGAGATTACAACATGGACATAGCTGCAGTGCTTTACTGTAAGTTTTCTTGTGCTTTACTAGTTCCATTCACCATTTCTTTTTTCCATTATCATTTTGAAAATGTGTAATAGTTCAAATTTTGCATCATTTACATTAGTTTTTTGAAAATAACAATCCTGCTTTGTCTTTTCTTTGCAGTTGAGCTGTTTTCAAATGAAGAGGTGAAAAAAATTAGTAACTATTTTCTTAATTCATTGGTTCAATTATTCAGATTATTGTTTTTGCTTCACTGTATACGGCTTTTCCTTGACTCAGATTGCTGTCACCCCATGGAAGTTGGTGGAGGAACTAAACAAACTCAAGCTTCTTTATGGCAATCCTCCATTATTCATATATGAAAATGGTACAACTAGTGATTACATAAATTGCTAGAATTTGTTAACATGAATTAAGGGTTTACTGATTAATCAAATAAAGTGATATATAATCCAATTACTCAGTTAAAAAATGTCACATATTTTGGTAATTGAACTAGAGTAACAAAAAAAATTATTGACATGAATAATTATGCATATTCATGGGTTGACTCTTGTTAGGTCAACGAACCAATAGCAATTCTTCATTGCAAGATGTGACAAGGGTCAACTACCTTTATGGATACATTGGTGCTGTGCTTGATGCATTGAGGTACTGCCATAACTAAATTTATCAATTTTCCACTTACGAATCAAAATCGTATTGAAAATAAGCGTGAATAGTCGTCCAAAAAAATGGATGTGATTAGACGATTACGTAAAATGATTTACACTGTTAGTGTATCAAAATCAAATTCTTAATATTATTATTATTTTTCATTTTGGGACTTGTCACATTGACACACATCTAATGTGATCTCTTATCTTTCTATGTCATGATAATTTTTTTTTTCAGAGATGGATCAAATATAAAAGGTTATTTTGTATGGTCATTCATGGATGTATTTGAGTTATTGGATGGATATGAATCAAGCTTTGGACTATACTATGTTGATAGAAATGATCCTGAATTGAAGAGATATCCTAAGCTCTCTGCAAAATGGTACAACAAATTCTTGAAGGGTGGAAGAACTTCTATAGTTGGAGATCTTCAACAACTTAATAAGGATCCATCACATGTTTCTGTTGGCCACTCAATATAACAGTTTAGTTTAGTTGTTTGTTTATTTATTTATGTAGTGTTCATTACAAAAGTTTGAATAATCGACTTTGGAGATTGATTATGTGAAGAAGAAAATAAATCAGAGGCTCGTTGAAGGAGAAACTAATATTAAATACAAATATAGATATTTTATAATTACTAAATCTAATAAAAAAAATGTTATTTGTACACTATAATTAACCATTAAAATTAATTACTATAGATTTTGTATATCAATTATGTTAAGTGTACACCAAAATCAGCTACTATGTATTTTGTGTATAAATACATATGTTATTTAACTTATTTTCAATATATATTTTATATTTTCACATAAATTTTATATAAATAATTTATTTTGATATACAAATAT
>NC_029786.2:104134312-104141603 GCF_000816755.2 Arachis ipaensis | reverse complement strand
GATATACAAATATAATTTTTGTTTATATATAAATACATATATTTTTTAATTTATTTTTAATATATATTTTATATTTTATAGTAATAATTAATTTTGTTATACTCCGAACAAAATCTAATATTGCATGGAAGAGATTTTGTTTCAAGATCACCGACACCGCATATGATAATTGATGACCCACGTAACTATGGAGAAGTGTCACACAAACACAACAGTAAGCTATTGCGACGCCTCAAGATTTCTGTCACAAATAGTAAGTAGGGTCTCGTTTACTAAGTACTGAACATTTATTTATTGTCTATTTAAATTTTAGAATAAATACATACATTAATTTCGAATAAATCTATTATTCTAAAATTTTTAGGCAAATTAGTCTTTCTATAAAAAGAAAAAAATATTGTCTTATATAATATTTTTTAAATTTAATTATCTTATTACATATTTATTTATTTATTGAATGTTTTAGTTTCCAACACAAAACATATTATTATTATTATTATTAGTAGTAGTAGTAGTAGTAGTAGGTAGGTAGGGATATCCACACTGTTGTAGACAGCAACCTTTCAAAAAATAAAATATTGGCATATGTAGTTGCAAAGATAGTAGGATTGATCCAGAAACAAACACATACAAACCTAGTCACATAGATAGATGATGAAACTAGAACAATATTTGAGTTTGATGAGCAATAATATTGCTTTGAAGCTTACTGTCACGGTAAATTTTAGAAGGTTAGATTTAACAGTGTTTGTATAGTTTTCTGGAGTGTTTGAGAATGCTCTAGATGGTTTCGGAATATTCTAAAATGTCCTAGAAGGTCCCAAAATACTCTAGAAGGTGCTAGAAGACTCTGGAAGGTCATAGAATATTCTAGAAGAGTGAGGAAGTATATAGGAGTATAAAGAGTAGTATGGAAGAATCTAGAAGTATTTAGAAAGTTGTGGTATGATGGATATTTGTGAAGGTTCTAGATGATTAATCTAGACCGTTGATTAGATTTAATCCTAACCATCCATTGAGGAAGTGGATGACTATAAATAGGAGGTGAGAGTTAGTGTGAGTATGTGTGAATCATTTGTAACCAACACTTGAGTAATAAAGTGTTCTTTCCACCAAAGCTTCTTTTTTCTTGTGTTCTCTTGTGTTCTTAGCTTTCTTGCTATGTATTGAGGGTTAGGTTGACTTGGTCTTAACTCAAGAGGTTGAGTAAATTCGAGTGCCGGCACGGTAGCATTGGAGTGTGTCCAAGGTCGTGACAATTTGGCATTAGAGCAAGATTTGAGAGGGGGCACAAGTGGTTTGTGGGTATGGCTTCTAGTATCACCATGGAGCATGTTGAGTCTCAAAGAGGAAGGGATGCAATTCCTTCTCAATGGGGAGGCAAGAAGGTCCGTTCTTCAAGTGAGCCTAAAGGTAAGGACTCTAACTTCTTAGAAGAAAGAGTTTCTATGTTGGAAAATGTTCTATCCTCTATGGATGAGCGCTTCCAAAGGATAGAACATGACAAGGAGACCCTCGAGGCTCACGTATTGGGAGAACTAGATGCTTTCAAAGAAAGCATGCTCCAAATTGAAGAGAAGCTTGAGAATTCCTTGAAGCTATTTGAGGAAGTTCGAGTTTGGTTCGAGGAGGCAAAATCTCGACCAACCATTATAAGGGAGACGACAAAGATTGATCTCCCAAAGCCAAAGGAGTTCAAGGGCGTGAGGGATGCTCGAGAGGTGGAGAACTTCCTATGGCAAATGGAGAGGTACTTTGAAGGCCAAGGGGTGGTCGAAGAAGCAATAAAGGTACGCACTGCAGCTCTCTACCTTTCTGATAATGCTACTTTGTGGTGGAGGAGAAAGTGCGTAGATATGGAAAATGGTACTTGCAACATAGCCACATGGGAAGATTTCAAAAGAGAGTTGAAAAGACAGTTCTTCCCCGAGAATGTGGTTTATGAAGCGAGAAAGAAGTTGAGGGAGTTGAAGCACAAGAGTACGATTAGCGATTACGTAAAGGAATTCACTACTCTCATGCTTCAAATTCCCAACTTAGCATCAGAGGATGTGTTGAGTTAAGAAATTAACTAAATTCATTAGTGATGACAAACATTATTTAATTGGACAAAATAAATAATTAAATGTTGATTGTTTATAATTATATAAAGCTAATTATTTATTATTGCAATACTGAAGCCCAAATGAAATGGAAAATGAAACAAGGCTGATGGGTTGACAACTCAAATGAAGCCCAAAAGAAAACAAATAAAGGAACCAACGGGCCAAGCAAATCAAACCCGATCTAAGCCCGTATCCATAAACCCAAGTTGATCCCACCAAGCTTCTCATACAAGATTGAAGTCTTCATTCTCTCTCACTTGCTTTTACCAAAGCAACGTTCTTCTCTCCTCTGTCTTAGTCAAATCACAAACTCAGAAAAGTGAGAAAGAGAAAGAGAAAGAGAAAGCTTCTTCCCTAAGGTGATCATCAAAGAAGCAAGAAAGAGAAAGTCCAAGCTTGAAACATAGAAGTCTAATCAGAAAATCCAAACCAAATCAATATTAGGTTAAAGGTAACCCATTTCCTTTTACATGCAACACACTTTCTTCTCTTCATCTTCAACTATCTGTATCTCCGTTTAGAGCTATATAGAAAAGAGGATCTCTGTTCCTCTCTACTGTAAATCTACTGTCTCAAACATGTCTTGGGGACCAAGTTAGTTTTCAAGGGCTAAGATCAAGTTGACCATTGGAAGACTTTTGTGGTTGCTACTTTATGGCTTTCAGTCAAGATGGGGAAGTCAGAAGCAAAGTTTTTACTCTAAGGTTTAATGAGAAAAAGTGAATTTGTGGGTTGATGAAGCTCAAGGCTCAAGGTGTTGACCTTGGAAGAAGAACCCAGCAACATGCAAGGAGATAAAAGAAGTCTTGCTGTTCATTCAAAAGCCAAGTAGAGAAAACCAGAGTTAGAGAGTTGTGTTCTGAAAAAAGAAGTTCCTCTACTTGGATAATGCTTTCTTTAAAAGAAGCATTCGGCCAATACTGAAGAACTCAAGCTGAGGTTTGCAAATCTGGTTTTGCACATAGCGAATAGGCTGTTGATGAAATCAATCTCCTTCATATTTTACTGATTGTAATGTACTTTTCTATGTTTATCTTTCTGTAATTTCTTGTGAGAAAAGGCATTGTGAGAAAGCTCAAGTAAAAGCCATGAGTGGAAAAAGGTTGAGTGATACACTTGAGAGAAAAGCCTAGAGTTATTTTCTGATTTCTTTAGGTATGTCTATGTCTTGTATCCTGTACCTGTGAGGTATCCCTTTCTTAGTTGGGTTAGCACTAAGAGTGAATAGTTAGGTATTAGCATAGCCAATGTCAAGTTAGGTTAGAACATGAGTGTAAAAGGATTGTGTCAATCCTGTGGAATTGGTGTATGTAATACTGTTAACTATAGTGAAAATTCCTCCATTGTTATGGAGGAGACTGGACGTAGGTTGCATAGTACAAGGTAACTAAACCAGGATACATGCTGGTGTTAGCTTTTCTCTTCTCTATTGTGTTCTGTTTTCTGATATTCATGAGACAAAAATAAATTGTCTCATAAATTTCCGCTGCTGAGTACAAACAGAATTAGAATTAAAAGTTTGTTTTAAAAGGGTCATAACAGTAACTAAAAAGGAAGGCATAGATTCAACCCCCTTCTCTAAGCCTACCACAACCTTCAGGATGCATTGTTCTTCTTCATTGATGGACTCCAACCTTGGGCAAAACAAGAACTACAAAGAAGAAATGTTAAGGACGTCGATGAGGCCATCGTGGTGGCCGAATCACTCACCGAGTATCATAGGGGAGACTCTAAACCCAAGTCTTCCTCCAAGCCTAGTTCTGCTAAAGGTGGGGGAGACAAGGGGAAGAGTTTTTCAACCAAGAAGGAAGGAAAATACTCTTCAAATAAAGAGTACGAAGAAAAAAAGAAGGCTTTCGTGCCCAAAGGAGGATGCTTCGTGTGCAAGGGACCACACCAAATGAAGGATTGTCCCAAGCTAGGGACTTTGACATCTATCGCCGAGGAACGAGAAGTTCAAACTCAAGTAAATGAGTGTTCACCATAGGTGGTTATGATCAAGGAACAACCCCACCTACACGATGTTCGCCCCCATTTTGCCAGAAATATAACAGCAGTAGGGGTGACTCCACAACTGAGCCTTACTTGGCAGTTCATCATATTTTGCTATCACGTTCTTCAGCAGTGAGATTGTATAGAAGAAAGTACAAGGTATATAGGAATTACTTGCTGCAAAGGAAAAAGCTTTGACTTAGTTACTTATACCAACTCTTAATTGAAGTTCATAGTCTTTTTATATTGAATTTAGATTATTCTTCCACATATAGAAACCTTTGTTGGGGCAAAGAATGTTCATGATTCTATATATAGAGGTGAAGTTATATTGCAGGACAAGCAACATGGGTTTATTGGCATTGCTGTCTGTTCATCCGGTTTAATTCCTGCAAATGATACAGATGAAGACCGGGCAGCCACTCAAAGAGCCCGTGATTTTTTTATTGGTTGGTAAGTTATAGACCTTCAACTAGTTGTTCTACTCTCATGTTCTCCTTATATTATTTGGTTTTTCTCTTTACACCGTAGACTCATTGATTTTTAATTTATTCTGCAGGATTTTGGGACCCTTGGTGCATGGAGACTATCCCATTTCCATGAAGACTAATGCAGGTGCCAGAATTCCAACCTTCTCGGACCGCGAATCTGCACAGTTGAAGGGTTCATGTGACTTTATAGGCATGATATTTTACAACAACTTGAATGTCACAGACAATTCTGTTGCGCTGAAGAGGAATCTGCGAGACTATGGCGCAGACATGGCTGCACAGCTAACCTGTATGTGTTTCACTATGTTTAAGGATAATGGATCTCGTATAAGATTGGACATGGTCATATAAGCATGCTGTACTAATTGCATTCCACACATATTTACAACTATCATTTTGAAATATAGAATTTTCTCGTCTCTTGTCACGGATCCTAACAATTTCCAACAAATTTAATTTCCATATCATTTAGCACCTTACCCTCCAATAATTTCCATTTGTTCACACAAGCAACTGCCACTCCTTCCTTAGTAATTGGGGGTAGCAAGTTTAAATAACTAACCTTCTTTCCTGGTTTTGGCAGTTGCACAGGCCTTGTTTTCGAATGAAGAGGTAAATTTGAAGTTAAAACTTGCTGTAGTTATTCCTCCACACTTATTGGTTCACTTATTTAGATTTCTTAGTTGCATAACCACACGGCATTACCTTTGTTCAGTACCCTGTCACACCATGGACTTTACGCGAAGAGCTGAATATCATGAAGACCCTTTATGGCAATCCTCATATTCATTTATGAAAATGGTCTCTCTCTCTCTTTCATATATTATTTCAGCAACAGGGGTGAATGTGAATCATTATAATGCATTGTGCCATTGGTAAAGTAGTGTGACAAATGGCTTGTTTTGTTAGGTCAACGGACACAAAGGAATTCATCACTTCAAGATGTGACAAGGGTGGAATACTTGCATGGATATATTGGTGCTGTGCTTGATTCCATAAGGTAATGCAGTTGCTAGTTTTTTGTGGTTTGAAAAAAAAATGAGAGCTTATTTTTTCTTGAGTTACTACTCTGTTTAGCTTATTTAAAAAGTTAAAGATAAAGCTTATGAAATTTTGGTTACATAACATGTGAAAACTGATTTTTGGCTAATGAGTTACCTTAAAGTAGCCGATTCAGTTCGAACCAGAATAGATCGATTCTAGAAGGCTCATAGTGCTAATAAATTAGACCCTCATAAAAGGAAAACATGATTGCTTTGTGTGTTTGTATTTTTCTCATGTGATCCTAAATTTTTCTTCTCAGAGATGGATCAAACATAAAGGGATACTTTGGATGGTCTTTCATGGATGTATTTGAGTTGTTGGATGGGTATAATGCGAGTTTTGGCCTATACTATGTTGATAGGGATGATCCAAAGCTGAAGAGGTACCCAAAACTCTCGGCAGAATGGTATGGGAATTTCTTGAAGGGTGGAAAGACCTCTGTTGTTGGAGCCATAGAACTAGAGAAAGATCCATCCTCTGTTTCCGTTGGCCATTTGTTTCAATAGGCACTTTTAACTTGTTTACATATATAGGAGTTTCATCTACTCATGCAGCTATGCTTAGATTTCACAAATAGATATGAATTTCCCAAAACAAATAACATTTGAGATTTTTATATATTGGTTTATCATCCAATAACAACATGTTATAATTTTTAATTCCATCAATTTCAGGTGTCATATTCATTGATTATAAGTTTATAACCATTCATATCTCTAACAAAATTCAGCCAATGAAAATTTTTTTCATTTTAATATTTTACGATTCTCAGCTCACCAAAAAAGCTAGAGCCACCTTTTCTAATTGAAAAACTTGTGTGCAGTCCACAGGTAGCACCTAGTGCTATGCACCTATGCCCCTTCCTTGTAACGAAAGAAAAAGTATCAACTTCAAGAATCACAAACGGAAAGGTTTTATATATCCAAACGTCTAAAACTCTCAGCAAATACGAAACTATTATCATCCCTTCAATAGTGGAGAGTTATTCATACCTTTTTTTTAATATGGGGCACCACTCTTTCTTTAAAAAAAGAGAAAAATCCATATTATGTTGAATATGTGCTTTAGTTTATCATAATGTTTAGTCTTAATAAACAATAGTTTCTATCAGAAGTTTAAAAAGTCACTTTTTAAACCCTAAACCCTAAAATATTTGCTTTCAATAATTATTAACACAGAGAACAATAACTTCAGATTCATTAATCCAGTAATAATTTCTCATGTACATGATGACAGAGGGTAAAAGGGAAGCAATCCAATATTGTTCTTTATGTTTCCAACTTTGAAAGTAAACTGCAGCTTAACATAATATAAACTATAATGTCAAATTGTATCAGATCAATAACATAGTTGTGAATTTTCCAAGAACATAGGTTCTTTGTTTCTTCTTTTTTCTTTTTTTCCTCCTTTTGCTGAAAGGATTGTGTTTATTGCTGTAGTATATATAGATGCAGTGTAGCCAATGTATAGATCAGTGTTTGGTCTTTGGCCTCTTCACAATCATCACAGTGCAGTGAGCATGATGAGCACAATAGTCACTTACACTACCTAAAACTGCCCTGCAAAATCAAAGATAGTGCCAAACATAATGAATCAGGAAATTTTGAAGTCAAATTGTCTCTTCTTGTAATAGCACACATTATTTCATTGAAAATTATA
>NC_029786.2:104131065-104134307 GCF_000816755.2 Arachis ipaensis | reverse complement strand
ATAACCCTTACTCTTCTTATTCCTGATAAAAAACAGGACAAAGTCGTCCCTTAAAATTTAGAAAGAGGGTTACAAATTAGTTTTTTGATATAAAAATATGTACACGTATAGTGTGGGAGTTCTAATTTGTCCACTTTCTTCTAATAATGAGGACAGACTTGGCTAGTAAAAAATGGTAATGAACAAAATGCACCTTCAAATGTTATAGTTCAATAGTTTGTACTTTGTAATACACCTTTTCGATCCAGTCTCTTTAGGTTGAAATTTTGTGATGAAGTCTCTAATAAAATTACATTATCTCAGAAACTATAGTGACGATGATGTTTTTTTGGTTCATCTTGAAAATGCAAGATTCAATTCAGGATGTAAATGAAACTATACCTTTTTATAGCACCATAACCATGACTTCCCACAACTAGTATTGAAGCATGGTACTTCTCCACAGCATCACAAAGAACATTTCTAGGATCACCTTCGACCACTTCTGTAATCACATCAGTTACCTGATACCAAAAAAAAAACACATAGTTACCAAATAATTATTCTACAGGTTTCATAACTAACATATGATGTGTTGAATCAACAAAATTGATGTAAAATGGTATGGCATCATATGGAAAACCAATTTCAAATGAATTCACTTGCACAGCAGACCAAAGATGCACATAAACTTTTATGAAAATCCGTGCAAAGTAACAACAAGAATTGACATAATTTCATAACCATATGTTGGATTTAACTTCTTTTCACTGAATAAATGAATACCAGAGCAAGTAAAGGTAATGCTCTACTATAAATCCTATTTATGTTCATAATATTTTAACATCTAAATCCCTTCTAATATTTCATCCTAAACCCTAACATGTTATAACCCTATCAAATCATAAGTAGCACCATTGATAAGTTTAAGTACCAACAAATTTTGTTGTCACAGAGAAACATTAACTAATCAGATAATTGTTAGAATCTTCCCTTCATCTTCTCTATCCTCTCCTATAAAGTATTTACCACACTAACATATACATACAAACATCTTATAAAGTTGGGATAAAATTATACTAGTGTAAAATCAGGACATATGCCACTAACATTTTATAAAAACATAATCCTTATCGATCTAACATATCAATCACAACAAATAAACGAGATGGAATACTTACGGATCTCTTGGAGCAAATCTGCTTGGCATTGTCAACAACTCTGGCAGCAATCTTCCTCAAGTCAGAGTCCACAATGGGAAGAACCTCAGCAGCTCCTGCATACGCTAAGCCCACGCATCACAACAATTTTCAACATCAACACCAAAATTCTCAAACCAAAACATCTCATGAATCAAAATCGTAAATCCAAAACTAAAAACCATTAATCTAAGAGTATAATTTCGATGCATTCACAGTATAAAACGCTTTACACAATCGTCAAATCACAAACCGTCCTTGCAATTAGTCAATTAGAGTACACATACAAAACTGTTTTAATCAGTGCATCAAAATTAAATTCTTAATACAAAAACATCAAAATTTGCAAAATTCATTAATTTAGAACAAAATGCATGAAACATGATATATGAATAACGATGACGAAGACGACGACGACGAAGGTGAAGGTGAAGGTACCAACCGGGGCCGGCAAGGCCAACGGCAGAGGTAGCAGAAGGCTTGGCATGAAGGAGGACAAGTTTGAAGATAGGATTGGGGAGAGTCGTGAAGAAGTGATCGAGAGTCCATTGGAGAGCGTAGCTGCTGTGCTCACTGTCATCAACTGCCACAATCATCACTTGCTTCTCATCAGATGAGGTGGTAGCCATGGATGATGGATCCGGAAATTGATTCTGTCAAATTTTTCTCTCTTTCTTGTGTTTTGTTTGGTTTGACTTCATTTCTTACAAGTCGGAATATATATAGGGAAATCAATCGAAGCTCCTGGACTGGAACAGATTACGTGTTCCTAATTATTACGTGCGCCTTTTTTTACTAAATTACCAAAAATATTTTTACATAAAAAATATTATTTATACGTCAAAATAAATTAATATTGTAGAGCATTTTTATCATTTTAATTTTTTAACAATATTTTTGTCCTTACTTAATCTATCAAAAAGAAAAAATTATAGTATACTCCTTACTTGAATATATTTAATTTTTAAATAGCAAAGGATTCTTTGATTTTCTCAATTTGTTGGGTAAAAAATAATGAATATGTTGTAAATGTTTTTTAACTATAGAGATTTTTTTCATATGAATTGTAATGAAATTTAAATAACTTCAATTTAGTAATTAACTTCAATTTTTCATAATAAAATTTAAACGTAAGATGTCACGATATATCATTAAATTCAGCGTAAACTCAATGAGAACATTCTCGATTACATCAACTAGAAATAGTGTCTTTCTCAGAATTGTTTCATTTCCGATAAATTTAAAAAAAAATTATTGAAAATTTTTTTCTGTAAAACGAACTGGACATTTCTAAAAATGTCCTTGCTGTTATTAAGAAATATTGTCCCCATTTGAGTGTTATGAAGTACAATAGACCTTCTGATATGCCATCCAATACATTTAAAAAGTGGCCTGACTGTGACTCATAATATACTCGATTTATGGTATTTCGAATTTATCTAAGACTCTAGAAATAGTACTAAAATGCTAAAAATTCTTAACTGTTGTTAGCACATGGTAATTCTGAATGTAAGAAATTGCTTTAATATTAATTTTATCAGATGAATGACCGAAAAATATTCCGACGAGATATGTATTCTTGAACTATTAGCATTACGAACTTCACCAAAGAGCTACACGAAAGACTTGCAATTTTTGTGACAGAAACAAGAGTTTGTGTTTGGAAAGGAACTCTATTCATCCTATGTCCTATGATTAGAATACTCATACTGATTTACTGAAAGTAATAATGTTACGTTATTTAATTCAGAAGTTATTTTATAAATAAAATTCAATTTTTACGAAAATTTAAAAATTGAAAAAACAGACCTATAATAAAGATTTAATCATCATATATATACAAGTGAAAATTTAAGTATAATTATGTAAAATTAATAATTAAAAACGTTAAATAAAATTTAATCAAATTAATTAAATTACTTAACTATTTTTAATTATCATTCTACGTTAAATTTAAATGGACTTGAATTTTCACCGTTCATATGTATTATTAATTTATTATGTAAGTAAGGCTAATAAAAATAAAAATGACTATACGTAAGTCATAAAAAGGTCACTGACACC
>NC_029786.2:104128784-104130871 GCF_000816755.2 Arachis ipaensis | reverse complement strand
AAACAAAGCGGTGCTTATCTTCTTAAAAATAATTCAGTATTACTTTATCTTTTTTATATTATTGGAATAAAAAGGTACGCCTGAAAACGACTGAGCAAAATTATTTCGTCTTTAAAGGGAAATGTAAGGGTACATACCGGGCAGGTATTATCATTTCTGAGTTGTTATGAATTGTATGTGGACAATTATGTATTTTCATTTCATGTGATAAAATAATTGATATATAACTTTATCTAAAAGAGATTATTTTATTATTACTGAAAAATATGTATATATGTTAAATATCATATAATAAGTAAAAGTGTTCTTTTTATGAGTATACAAATTATTAGTTTTTTTTGTTGTATAAAAAATTATTTTTGTAACACCCTACCACCTTAAGCCTTACGTTTAAGTCATAAAATAAAAGTGGTGTAATATTACGACCTTTAAAATAAAATGTGTACATATAATAGCAGAAAGATTATAGTATATTAGGAGCCTTAAAGAATAGAGGAAATAAAAATCGCGAAATAAAAGCGCAACAGCTCAAGAAACGAGTTACCTTGCTTACATAAACAAAATTCTGTCTCTCCATAAACCTCTAAGAGGATAAAAAAGAATAAGTTATGCGGAGAGAAAGTTAAGTACATATATATACATCACTATACAACAAGATAGTCCAATAACCACTTCGCTTCAGGAGCTAGACGCCTAACGAGACGCCTCTCGACCTGCATCTGAAAAACAACAACATAGTATGAAATGAGAACCAGAGATTCTCAATATGGTAAAAGTGCCCGCATAGTTAATATAAAAGGTCCCGGGAGAGCCAGAAGCAGTCCTAGAACTTCGACACTCAGAATCAAACTTAAGGAAAATAAACTAAACCAAAAATTAGGTAAGTTATCTAAGGTATTAAAGTTCTAAATCTAACTTTAACTTAACACTTCACTTTCTGATCCCTCCAATTCTCCGAGACTCCGGTGGAACAACCCCCCCCCCGCCCCCACACCTCCGTCAAGAGGGATTTCTTAGAAAACATACACATACAATTTAAGTAAGGAAAACACAGATAGAGAAGCATTTATAGCAAGTAGAACAAGTAGCAGATAAGCAGAATTAAACAGTTAAGCAAACTAAAACAATGCACACTCAAACAAAGCAAACAAATTATTATATGTCTGTCCTATGGCTGATGAGTCTCATCTATCGGTTATACAGCCAACCCGACATACCCTAGTAGTTAACCATTGGACAGTCCCTCTGTGCGCGCATCCCCAAGCTCAATAATATTCCATGGAGTCAAACTCCAAGCTCAAATATAATATTCAATATTCATATATATATGCATGCCCATGGGGAATCCGGGGAGTTAAAGTGCCCAGTCACATCTTGCGACAGAGGGTCAACAAATAGTCTCAAATACACAAGCCACATAATAATCTTTCCTTTTTAAAATAACACTTCAAATCAAAACTTCAATCCTTATAGAAATTTTGGCAGTATCTCCTCTAAAACTCGAATTCCTGCCACACTTTAAGGGTTCAAACTACCAAACAAAACACCTCTCAGTCATTCAAATCGTTTCTAATAACAAATTATTTCAAAATCAAACAAATACCAATATTAAATCTTTTCCCAAAACCAACCAACTTCAACAGCAAATTATTAACAATAGCTAAACCACACATTCAGTTCAGTTCCTATCTTAAGGTCTTCTAGCCTAAGTTTTCACGTGACATTAAACATTAACTACGAGAAATCAAAACCATACCTTCGTACGGAATCAAAATATTCAAAGTTCTGAAGAAGCTTTCTGTCCGAGCTATCGAAGAAAAAAACGTCCAAAATCGTCTGTGCCTCTTAAAACTTCCGTTGGCCGAACTCAAGGAGTAGAAAAATTACGTTACTATCAACTTCTACCGATCAAAAATGATACCAACGTATAGAAAAGAATGATACAAATATTTTTACCGGATTAGATTTTTATTGAAATTACGGATCGCAAAAAATTAAAGCCAAAAGTTCGGAAGAATTTACGTTCTCTCTCCGTCACGCTCTTCTCTCTCGCCATTTTCTTTCTTTTTTTCCTCTCGCATACGCTA
>NC_029786.2:104103169-104127998 GCF_000816755.2 Arachis ipaensis | reverse complement strand
TATTAGTTAAAAATATATTTGAAGAAAAGGTTTATATTACGCCAAAATTAGCTGTTGAAAAGAAAAAAAATGGAAGTTCTTTTTCTTATTTATACGTTGGTTACGTTGCACAAGAATCATGGCTGAATAATATAATGAATAAATCAATAATATATGAAGCTTTAATTATTGCTTAATAATATGCAAAAAGTAAAAGAAGATAAAGATAAAAATCGTCACAAACAGTCTCATGCATCTTTATCTTGTATGTTTTCTTGGGCACGCGGATTTTTGTTATATTATCGTGTCTCATTAAATTGGGATCTTTAAGTAACAAAAATAAATAAAACAATGACAAAATTGGTTTAAGTTCTTGGAACTAATTTATGAACAATTATTGCTCTTGATGATTGAATTGGCTAGTTGGCTGAATATATGGGAACATTATTAGGTAAACCAATGGGCAATGGCGAAAGCTGAAACTGTTGGCTCTTATTGCGCCAAAGGTATAAGTGTATAACATATCCATAGCTTTTTTTGAAGCTAATCTAAGGACACATATACATGAAAGATGGATAAAAAAATTATATACTTATTACTAAAAATATAAATAAATAACTGTGATATGTTAAAAGCATATTAATTATTATCTCTATCAGCATAAAAAAAATTATTATATACTTAATTATTATTAAAAATATTATGTGCACATAAAAAAAATTGGATGAATAAATTATATATTAATCACGCAACTAATTTAAATTGATTACGAACAGTGGAATTAGTAATTGATTATCTTTTGTATATAAGTAATATAGTTCATCTATTACTTAAGCATTGTTTAATTTTCTAATTGATAAGCATTATTTGACTCATTAATTAATTAATTTTAGGGTCAATTTTTAAATATTTGTACTTTTTATTGCATAATTACTTAAATATACAATAGAAATATAACAAAAAGAAAATATCCTATAGAAATAATGAACAAATTAAATTATATACAAATTTTTGTTGAAGTTTATCCTAATTATATACTGTTCGTTACTTGGGGTCCACGGGTTGTCGGTAGGTGGTGACTGAGAGAGTGAGGGAGGTTCCGAGCGTGCGCGGAGCGAAGGCTGGCAACGTCAGAGGGCGGACGGAGCGGGGGGTGGCCACCTGCAAGGACACTCCGACGATCAAGTCAGAGTCCGTACTAGGGGTGGCAGAGTTAGGTAAGGATGTGACGTACGTTGGGGGGAGAGCTATCCTCCCCCTTTTATATGCTGTGCTGGGTGGGCCTAATAGGGGCCTAGCCCATTGGTTGAGGAGTAAAACTGTCATCCTCCACGTGTGCGGGTCGTCCATACTTGGAGCCGGTACTCGGGGTGCCGATCCTAAGGGTTCCGACCCGGGTGGTGGCGCATTTAGCCCGGTGAGTTGATCTCCCTCTGGGTCGGGCGTGGCTGACCGACCCGTGGGGACCGGTCGTAGCTTCTTGGGTCTGGGCGGGGCGGTGCCCCGACCCGGCGACTTCCTGGGCTGGGTTGACAGCCCGTAACAGTGCCCCCAACGCGCCAGCCTCGAGGTTTGGGGCTCATGGTTGGGCGCGTTTGCCTTTTTGCTGGAATGGTAAGCTTTCTTCCTTTCTCGGTAGCTCGTTGGTGGCGTTTTGTTTCTCGCGCGCTTGGTGGCTTCGGTTTTCGTGTTGCTTTCTTGGTTTTAGCGCCTGGGCATTAAATGCCCATCATTTCATTGATTTGAAATTTTGGGCGAAATGTCGAACGTGCCCCTGTCTTTTGGCGTTCTTCCTTGGCGGTTACTCTCTCCTTTTATTATTTTTATTTCGTAACCCCTTCTTCTCTTTACTCTTTTCCTTTTCCTTTCTCCCTTTCTTCTCACGCTGCTGCTGCTCCTTGTTCCTGTCACCGCTGCTGTTTCAAGCATTCTTGCTCCCTGTTCCAACTTTGCAAGTCCTGCTTCTCCTGGTAAGCTCTCATAGCCCCTTTCTTTTTGGTTATTTCTCCTTATCTTTTGTGCATTTGCTTCGTGTATGTTTGGGTCTTCCTTTCTTTCTAGAGGGGGTGCCACTGGTTTCGCGTTTCTGGGTTTTTCTAGATTTTGTTCATGTTTCTGGGTTTTCCTGGATTTTTGTTCATGTTTCTGGGTTTTTCTAAGTTAGTATGCCGGGGGGATAGGGAGAGGTTCATAGTTTTTCTTTCGCTTTCTCGTTTTGAGGGTTCCTGACTTTCCGTGTTGACTAAGTGGTGCCCCCGTTGTAGCTATGGACGATCGTGTCGCTTCCTCGAGTCAGGCCCAGCGCCCTTTGGCTGACTTCATCGACCATTATGCTTGGGTCTCCTCCGATGTGAAGGATACTCCTTCTAAGATGACCAAGGAGGGGCTCCAGAAGCTACGACAATCCGGGCTCTTATGTGGAGGTGGTCCCGAGGAGGCGTTTTACCAGGTCCAAGGTTGCCTCAGGTTCAACACGGTCAACAAAATCTTCATCATCATTCACATGTTCATCTCCTAGAAACAGCAGGTGTAGGTCTAGGAATACTAGGAAGCGAAGACCCTATCCCTGAACCAACATTCTCAGACATTTTGTATTTTTATCCCTAAAAATCAACAACCCAAACAACAAATTCAGATTCAGATTATCCACTAACTAAATTCAGATTCAGATTATCCACTAACTTAATTCATAACTAACACTAGTTTCAGCTACACTTACAACAATAATGTTTAAAAGATGAAAAATTTTCAGCATCATAAGACTTAATCAATAATCATCACTCCAAATGCAGTACAGCAAGCAATACATTTGTGATTCGAAATATTATACCACCCAGTTATGAGTTAACCCAAAAGTCCATTCTCATTGTCATATGAACCCCCTTTGAGGTCATCAATATGATCAAGCACAAACAAATTAAAACAATGGCAACCAGAGTCAACCACCAATACTCCAATACTCACTTTATCACACAACAGATACATTTTCATTTAAACTAACAATTCAGACTTCAGACTTTCAATTAAACTAACATAGTAAGTCAGTAACACTAACTAACAATTCAGACTTGAGAGTTTCAATTCACTAATTCAGACTTCAGAATTTCAGTAAACTAAAGACTAAACATAACTACATAATAGAAGCAGAAAACAAAAGAAAAAAAATATATAACAGAAGCACTATCCACACATTTTAACCATGATTGAAGCATGAAGCATGAAGTACATATTACAGAAGCAGGCAAGCAGCATCAGTTTTTTTTCACACATTAATTTTTTTTTCAACAGATCAAACGCAGATCAGGGCCTTAATAAATTTGCAGAATTGAATAATTGCAACCAAAATTATTAGCATTTGAATTAGTTTAACAAAATTACCTTGGAGATGGGCAGACTTTATCACTTGAAGAAGATTGGCAGTGCTTCAGTGAAGAAAAACAGAACAAGGCCGACAAGGGCAAAACAGGGGAGGGGAGGCAAACGGCGTGGTGGACTGGTGGTGGGCTCTGGCGCTGTGCGACTCTGCGTGGTGGTGGCCTGGTGGGCTCTACGAGAATGCGACTCTGCGTGGTGGTCCTTCACTGGGCTCTGCGACGCTGCGTGGGTGAGCGGTGGGGGACGAGGGATGAGGCGAGGGGAGGTGAGAAGGCGAGGGGTCCGTCTGGACTCTGGCGTCCGGCCTCTGCGTGGCGGCGCAGACAACGCCGCCGTTAGATAGTGGAGGGTGTGACAAGTGAGGCTGGCCGTAAGGGTTTGGTTGAGGGAGTCACTAGGGTTTCGAACTTTAGTTCACTCCTTCATTAGTGGGTGTGGGTTTAGGTTAGCCGCTTCTGTAGGGTGTTTTTTTTTCTGGGCCAAAACAACGCCGTTTTGGCGAAAATGGGCAACGAAATTAAACTCGCTGACTTGCTAGCAAACTCGCGAGTTTGCACGATTTTATCCGAGTCTAGCCGAGTCAACCCGAGTCTACCCAGAAACAAGTTTATGTCCGAGTCAACTCGATTCCACTACCTAAACTCGTAAACTCGTACGAGTTTACGAGTTAACTCGTGAGTTTGACAACCATGACCAGGTCTATGTCCCTGCTGGTCAGGAGCGTGTCTGCCACAAGAATCTGGCTTCTCCACGAGTTGTCGATTGGCTGTGGGTTTACGAGCCTATGTTCACGACTTTGGGGCTTCGTTTACCCTTTTCTCCCTTTGTTATGAGTTTACTGAGTCGCTGCGACGTCGCTCCGTCGCAACTTCATCCGAATAGTTGGGCCTCTATTCGGTGCTTTGAGATGGTTTGCGAGTACCTCGAACTGCCGCTTTCAGTGAACGTCTTCCTTTATCTCTTCTTGCTCACGAACCCTTCTAGCTAGGGGAAGGCTAAGAAGGGTTACATGTCTTTTAGGGCCCAACAGAGGCATAGAATCTTTGGCCTTTTTGAAGATTCTTTTCATGATTTTAAGTCTACCTTCTTCAATGTTAGACCGATTAAAGATCACCAGCCTTTTTGGCTTACGGCTGAGGGAGCTCGGCGGATCCCGACCTACTGGAGTTTTGGTGCGGGATCCGATTATCTTATTAAGGTGTCTTACGATTGGCTGAGCTCAGAAGATCGGAACATTGCTGATATACTTTTGGCCATTTTTGGCGAAAAGAACCTTAATCCTCGCATGTTGATGGGGGACCGGGAGGCCGGTCGGTCGTATGTTGGTGGGTTTTTCCTCCTTGTAGTTCTTGTGTTTTATTTTTCTACTGTTGACACCTCTCTTCCCTTTTTTGTTTGCAGTTTCTATGGCTAGTGGGAAGAAGACTTTGGCTAACCTGATGAACCTCATTAAATGGAATGAGGAAGGTGAAGGTGACTTCCCGCCTACTCCCTCGGCAAGCCAGGAGCAAGGGGATACTGAGGAAGCTAGTGGTCGGACAGGTGGGCCTGATCCGGCTCACCAAGAAAATGTTATTTCTCCCGAGGAGCTTGAGGAGGCTACTGGCGTGGAGACGGAGATCTTTGAGGATGATTTTGGTGATGATGAGTTGAGGGCCGTAGGTAACCCCAAGAAGAGGAAGAGGGATTTCGGAAAAGCCTTCTCGGTTATGGAGAAGAACTTTGATGTTGGGGGGTTTCATTGAGTCCCAGCTGCTTCCCAGTACCGAGGCGTATTTTCACGAATCCGACCTCTCTGGTCAAGCTAGGTGGATTTATCGTAGTCTCCTTCGTGCTGCTGCTATTGCCAAGAAGGTGGAGCCCGTCCTGAGTAACTATCACGCCATGGAGGTGAAGCTTCGAAACTCCCAAAAAGATTTGACAGATTTACGATTTCGGGAGGAGTCTCTGAAGACTAAGTTGGCTGATCGTGAGAAGAAGGCTGAGGAGGACGCCAAGGAGATTAACAGGCTGGTAGATCGGGATGTGGCTTTAATGAAGGACCTGAATGCCTCTCGTGGTGAGACTGCGGCCATGAAGAAGAGGGTTGAGGAATTGGAAGAGAAGCTGAAGTTGGCTGAGAGTTCGGCGGAGGTGGTTGCTCGGGAGATGGCTGCCTTGAAGAAGAGGAACAAAGATCTTGCGAAGGGAGCTCGCGATGCTGTTAAGCTGACTGAGGAAGGGATAAAGCTCCAGGTGGTAGTGCTGGCTCCCGACCTTGACCTCTCTCAGGTTGGTGCGATGAAGACTGTGGAGGGTGGGAAGATTGTTGACATCCTTTAAATCATTTGGATATTCCTGTCTTGTTTTACTTTTTGTTTGTAATACTTATCATTTTGGGCTTGCTGGTAGGCGCCCTTTAGTTGTATTTGAACACTTTTTGCTTGTGCTCGTGCTGTTTGGCATTTATCGGATTTTGTTCGGGCCGTCGTGGCCTTTGCTCTTTATTTCGCTTGGTCGGGCTGTCGTGGCTTTTTGCTTAATCCGTTTATTATGGTACTTACTACTTTGAGCCGTTTACTTTTGGTCCCTTATGGTTCCCGGGGTGATCAGTCCCGGGTTACCGTTGGGTCGACTGTTTTGTTTCTTTTCGTTGCGTTTTTATTTTGAGACTTGGGAGAGAGTGAACTTGCAAAAGATAAGCTTATCATATTGTCAGACAAGGAAATATGTAATGCATAAACAAATTCAAGCAAAAGAAGATATTCGTGTGAAACATAAAAGGAGAACGTAAAAGCGAAACATGGGGATGGGGATTGGGGTCGTGTGATCGCCCCTTCTTACGAGTAGAACCTTCTGAGGTTCGCCATGTTCCATGTCCTCGGTACCTCATTCCCATTCAACCTTTCTAGCTTATAACCCCCTTTGCCGAGGACTTCTTTTACTCTGTAAGGTCCTTCCCAGTTTGCGGCTAGCTTGCCTTCTCCTGGTGTTGGGGGTCCTATGTCGTTTCGTCGTAGGACCAGATCGCCTTCTCCCAAGTTTCTTTTCGACACTTTGCCATTGTATCTGAGGGCCACTCTCTGTTTGATTGCTGCTTCTGCTAGGTGTGCCATTTGCCTTGTCTCGTCGGCTAGGTCTTTTTTCAACTGCCTCGCTCCCCCCTCCGAGGAGCAGCCTCAGACTTGGTTCCCCGACCTCGACTGGGATGACAGCGTCGACCCCGTATGTGAGTCGGAAGGGGGTTTCTCCGGTGGATGATTGGGGGGGTGGTCCTGTATGACCATAGTACTGGGGCTAGTTCCTCTGCCCATGAGCCTTTCTTTCCCTCGAGTCGCTTTTTTAGCCCCTTTAGAATAACTTTGTTGGCTGCTTCGACTTGGCCGTTGGTTTGAGGGTGTTCGACTGAGGAGAACTTTTGCTTAATCCCTAGTCCTTCTAAGAACCCTTTGAACTTCTTGTCGGTGAATTGGGTCCTGTTGTCCGATATGACGGTTTTCGGTATCCCGAACCTTGTGACCACTTGTTTCCACATGAACTTTTGGCAGTTCGCTGCGGATATGCTGGCTAGTGGTTCTGCTTCTACCCACTTGGTGTAATAATCTATGGCCACTATTAAGTACTTCACCTGCCCGGGTCTTGGTGGGAATGGTCCTAGGAGGTCGACTCCCCATTGGGCGAAAGGTCGGGGGGCCATCATTATATTGAGCTCCTCGAGAGGTGCTTTGTGGAAGTTGGCATTCTCCTGGCACTTTTTACATTTCTTCACGAATTTCTGGGCATCTGACATCATTGTGGGCCAGTAGTATCCCGCCCTGATGATTTTTCTTGCTAGAGATCTTCCCCCGATGTGGTGACCACAACACCCTTCGTGTACCTCCCTTAGGACGTAGTCCGTCTGGTCGGGGCATAAGCACTTTAGTAGTGGTTGGTGGAGCCCTCGCTTGTATAGCTGCCCCTGTATGATTGTGTATTTTGGAGCTTCCTTTTTGACAAACTCCGCCTCTTTTTGGTTGGGAGGTGCTTCTGCGTGCTCCAGATATCGGGAGATAGGGTCCATCCATGAGGGCGGGTTTGGTGCTTGAGCCATGCACATGATGATCGCAGGTTCCGTTGCTAGCCCTTGGATCAGAGATCTGTTCCCCGTGTTGGGTTTGGTGCTTGCGAGCTTGGAGAGGAGGTCGGCTCGGGCGTTCCTTTCCCTGGGAACGTGCTGGATTGTGACTTCTTCGAAGCTTTTGCATAGTTCTCTTACTTTTTCCAAGTATTTTTGTAGCAGTGCGTCCCTGGCTTGGTAGCTGCCGTTTACCTGGGAAGTGACGATTTGGGAGTCGCTGCTCACTTCTACTCTTGATGCTCCGACCTCTTTGGCCAGCATTAACCCTCCAATCAAAGCTTCATACTCGGCTTGGTTGTTTGAGACCGGAAATTCGAACTTGATGGATTGTTCATATGCTACTCCTACCGAGTTTTCGAGGATGATCCCGGCCCCTCCGAACGTTTGGTTGGATGCTCCGTCAACGTGGAGCCTCCACCGTGTGCTCGGTACGTCGGGGGCTTCTCCTGTGACTTCAACGAGAAAGTCTGCCATGGCTTGGGCTTTGATTGCTTGCCTTAGTTCATACCGCAAGTCATATTGGGATAGTTCCACTGCCCATGCCATCATTCTTCCCGCCAGGTCGGGTTTTTGGAGGACTTGTCGGATGGCTTGGTCGGTTCTCAGGATGATTGTGTGCCCTTGGAAGTATTGTTTTAGTCTTCTTGATGAAACCAATAGGGCGTAGGCTAGCTTTTCCAACTTGGTATATCTCGTCTCTGCCCCTTGAAGTGTTTTGCTGATGAAGTATATTGGGCGCTGGGTTTTGTCCTCCTCCCTAACTAGGACTGCTGCCATTGCTTGTATGGTCACGGCCAAGTACAGGTACAAGGGCTCGCCTTCTCTGGGTTTGCTGAGCACAGGGGGTTCTGAGAGTATCCTCTTGAAATGGTTGAATGCCTCTTCGCACTCCTGGGTCCATTCAAAGGTGATTCCTTTCTTCATCAAGTTGAAGAATGGAATGGCCCTTTCAGCCGAGGCTCCGAGATACCGGGATAGAGCCGTGAGCTTCCCGGTGAGCCGTTGTACATCTTTGATGCTCCCGGGGCTCGTCATTTTGAGGACGGCTTCGCACTTGTCCGGGTTGGCTTCTACTCCTCTCTAGGTTATCATGAATCCCAGGAATTTGCCTGCTTCCATGGCGAATGCGCATTTGAGTGGGTTAAGTCGCATTTTGAATTTCCTTAATGCCCAAAAGACGGCCTGGAGGTCGTTTATCAGATTGCTTGGTTCTGCTGTTTTTACCAGGATATCGTCGACATACACTTCTACCGTTCTGCCGATGAGGTCATGGAAGACTCTGCTCATCAGCCTTTGGTAGGTGGCCCTGTGTTTTTTAGCCCAAAGGGCATTACCTTGTAGTAGTAGGTGCCTCCTGGTGTTATGAAAGTTGTCTTGTCTTCGTCAGGTTGGTGCATCGGGATTTGGTTGTAGCCGGAGTAGGCGTCCATGAAACTGAGATATCGGTACCCCGCTGCCGAGTCTACTAGGGTGTCAATGTTGGGGAGGGGAAAGGAGTCTTTTGGACATGCTTTGTTCAAGTCGGAGTAGCCTACGCACATTCTCCGTTTCCCACTGGCTTTCTTGACTAGGACAACATTGGACAGCCATGTTGAGTATTCGAGTTCCTTGATGAACCCTGCTTCCAGCAGCCCTGCTGTTTGCTTAGCGACTTCTTCCGCCCTTTCCTGCGACATCTTCCTTCGCCGCTGGGCTACCGGTTTGGCTTCTGACTTTATGGCTAGTCGGTGGGACATGACCTCGGGATCTAACCCTGGCATGTCTGATGGGGTCCACGCAAAAAGGTCGCTGTTTGCTCTCATGACCTCTATGAGAGGACCCTTGAGTTCATGGGGTAGGTTTCTGTTAATGAAGGTGAATTGTTCTACCGACTTCCTTATCTGGAATTTTTCCATGTCCCCTTCTGGTTCAGGTCTTGGTTTGTCCTCCACCCTGGCGTCCAGATCTGCTAGGAACACGCCAGCTGCCTTTTTGGATTCTTTCCTTAAGGAGAGACTGGCGCTGTTGCAGGCGACTGCCGTTTCTAGGTCTCCCCTTACGGAACCAACCGATCCCTTGTCCGTTATGAACTTCATTGTTAGGTACTTGGTTCATATTACAGATGAGAATTCGTTGATGGTTTTCCTTCCTAGGATGATGTTATAGGCGGTGGAGTCTCTAAGGACTACGAAGTCTGCCATAACCGATTTCCTAGCGTCGCCAGTTCCTAGGCTGATCGGGAGAGAGATCGTTCCGTCGGGTCTTATGTAGTTATCACCAAGTCCCATGACTCCGTGTTGATGGCTTTTGAGGTCGGATTCCTTGAGCCCCATTGCGTCGAACACATTTCTGAATAGGATATTCGAGTCGGCTCTTGTGTCGACGAGGATGCGTCTGACCAGCCCTGTCCCGACCATCGCTGTGACTTCCATGGGAGGATTTTCAGGGAGGTCCTTGAACCATATGTCTTCTGGACCAAATGATATTGTCGGGAGTCTCTTGCTGGTGGTGGGGCTATCCGTCGAGATGGAGAGCACCCGGGAGTCCTTTCTTGTTGCTGACTTAGATTTGGGGGGACTGTCTAGTCCGACCACAATATTAACCACGAAAGTTGGGGGATTACTGGCATCCCCTGTGGGTTCTTGTCTAGGTTTGACTGCCCGGTTTCGGTCTTCCTCGGAGCGCTCTCTCTCTCGTCTCCTCGGTTCCCTGATAAGTCGGGAGAATTCGCTCAGTTTCCCTTTTCTGATGGCCTGTTCCAAGGCATCCTTGAGGTCGAAGCAGTCTTGTGTTTTGTGACCAAACCCTTTGTGGTAATCGCAGTAAAGGCTCTTGTTGCCTCCCGTTCTCTCCTTCAGGGGTCTGAGTCTGGATAGGATTCTCTTGTCTGCGATTTGCTGGTAGACTTCCACTATGGGTGCCGTAAGTGGCGTGTAGTTCGTGAACCTTCCTACCCGTGGCTGCTTGGGTAGCTTGTTTAGGATGCCATCTCTGGGGGCTTCCTTATATCGCTCGAGTTGATGTGTCTGCCGTGCTGGCGGGTTGGCGGGCTGCCGTTTATTGGCTGCCACAACCTGGCTGACCTCCTCGTCATTGATGTACTCTTTGGCTATGCTCTGGATTTCCTGCATGGTCCATACAGGCTTGGTTGTTAGGTGTTTCCTAAAGTCTTCATTCAGCAGGCCATTTGTTAGGCATAGGCTAGCGACTGAGTCCGTGAGGTCGTCAATTTCTAGACATTCATCGTTAAACCTATCCAAGAATTTTCTGGTCGGCTCACCGGGTTTTTGGGTAACCCCTAACAAGTTAATCGGGTGCTTTGCTTTGGCTATGCACGTCGTGAACTGCGCTAGGAACTTCTGGGATATGTCTGCGAAGGTCGTGATGGATCCCTGCGGGAGGGTGTTGAACCATCGGATCGCCGGGCCGGCTAGTGTTACGGGAAACGCCCGGCACCTGACTGCGTCGCCTACTCCTTCCAGATTCATTCTTTCTTCAAAAGTTGTGACGTGTTCCTGGGGGTCCTTGGTCCCATCATATCTCATGTCCGTTGGCTTGTCGAAGTTTCTCGGGAGCCGGACTTTGAGAATTGAGGGGTGAAAAGGGGTTGCCCCCATGACGATGGGGTTTTCTTGTCTCCGGGTCTCCTCTTTCTGGGACCCCCAACGGCTTTCCGACTTGCTTCGGGTGGTTCTGGAGGTCGCTTGTGTGTGTGTCTCTTCGTGCCTTGTTAGGCTTCTTCCTTGGCTATCGCGTGCACGAGAGGGAGAAGAGTGGGTGCGGGCATGGGACTGGCTAGCGCCGCCGTGTGAGCGGCTGGCGTTCCCCTGGGATTGGTCCCTTGCCGCCAACTCCTGCTCAAGGTTCTGAACTCTGTGTCTAAGCTCCTGCATGATCTTGGCGCTGTCGGCTCCTGTTCTCCCAAAAGGGCGGCGTCTCTCAGGGGTCTGGGTATACATTTGGTTGGGATGGACGGATGGCCTCGGGTGCTCGGCATCACAGGCCGTTGAGCTCGCTCTGCTCAAACAGGCTCCGCCTCCTTCGCGGAGCTCCTCCGAGGTGATGTGTCGCTCCATGTTCGCATCGGGATCCCCACAGACAGCGCCAATGTTCGTTACCTGGGGTCCACGGGTTGTCGGTAGGTGATGATTGAGAGAGTGAGGGAGGTCCCGAGCGGGCGCAAAGCGAAGGCTGGCAACGTCGGAGGGCGGACGGAGCGGGGGGTGACCACCTGCAAGGACACTCCGACGATCAAGTCAGAGTCTGTACTAGGGGTGGCAGAGTTAGGTAAGGATGTGACATATGTTGGGGAGAGAGCTGTCCTCCCCTTTTATATGCTGTGCTGGGTGGGCCTAATAGGGGCCTAGCCCATTGGTTGAGGAGTAAAGCTGTCATCCTCCACGTGTGCGGGTCGTCCATACTTGGAGCCGGTACTCGGGGTGCCGATCCTAAGGGTTCCGACCCGGGTGGTGGCGCGTTTAGCGCGGTGAGTTGATCTCCCTCTAGGTCGGGCGTGGCTGACCGACCTGTGGAGACCGGTCGTAGCTTCTTGGGTCTGGACGGGGCGGTGACTCGACCCGGCGACTTCCTGGGCTGGGTTGACAGCCCGTAACATATACACTCAAAAAAAATTTTGTTAACTAAAATAAATCATAATTATCCGCAAGCAACTTCACTATTACTATATTAGAATCATGTTTTATTGTTTTTAGGAGGGTTACATCTATATAATTAGATCAAGAACTATATTAGACTTTTTCTAATTGAGAATTTAGATTGCATTAGTTTGACTTTTTCATGGTGATATTAGAAATGGATAACTAATAACTAATTAATAATTAAAAAATAATAACATATTAGATATGGATAACTAATTAATAATCAAATAGGGTATACCTAATAACTACCATTGAATTTCTGTTGATTTTGGTAACTAATAACAAGGTTCATAACTTTACCATACTATAAAACTTTTTTTTTCTTCCTTTTTGTTTTTGGTTTTGTTTTTTGTGAGGAGAGGGGTTTTATATAGCATATGTATGTAAAACCTCAGATTATTGAAACCTTGTTGAAAAACCTTAATTTTATGTTTTTCTTCCTTTTTTTTAAAAAAAAAATATTATTATGTTAGATAGGGTTTGATTGTTTGTTAATAATCTCAATTATTATTGAAGCTTGTTAGAAAGTTTTTATTAATTAAGAGATGAAGTTCTGCAAAACATACCAAAAGTACATGCAAGGGCAAGAGGAGAAGCTACCTGGACTTGAATTCAAAAATCACAAAAAGATTATGAAGAAATGTAGAAGTGGAGGTTGTTATTCTCCTATCATGATGAACCATAATAATAATAATAATAATAATGCCACCAAAAGTTGCCCTATTCAATGCCCAGGTGATAATGATCTTCATAATGTTTTTCTCTTCATTCAATTTACTTTTCTTTTTCATATTGTAAGGTTTATATATAATTTTTTTTTTGTTAATTACTCCTTTGGTTTTTTAGCAAAGAGTTTGAAATTTCATAATATTTGTCCCTTTTTAATACCAAATAAAGTGAGATCAATGAATTTTTTAAATTCCCTACAATACAATATGTTTGAAACGAAGGGAAGAGAGCAAGTTCAGTTGTTAAGGAATCAACTGAAAATCAAAGGGTTTAGTTCATGTATGTAGAACCTTTAATTAATTATAGATTGAGTTTTTGTAATAACTATTAACAAAATGTAGAACATTTAAAGGTACATGTTCTAAACTTCTAGTTTTCAAGAAAAACTTTATATTTTTATTTAAATTTTTGTTTAGGAAAACTCTTTTATTCTATTAAAATTCAACGTTTGGTTGGTTCAAGTGGTTTGATGTTTGGTAATTTATTAGCCCTCAATTTCCTCATAAATAAAATCTTGACTTCAACATTGTCCAAAAAAGAAAAAAAAAAGCACGCACAAAAAACAAAAGAAAGAAAAGGAAATAGTGTCAAAACTCAAAAGAATTTTACTCATAGGGTGACATTTATTGATTCTTAGATGGAGATATATATATGATATGCGAGTCTTAGTTATATATATCTATGCAAGAATTATTTGTCATTTTCTTTCGTATTTTTTCAAAATAATTTTTTTCCTTTATTTGTACCTACTTAGATAGCCATTTAAAGGGGGAAAAAAAAGTAATAAATAATCCTCCAAAATTTATATTTCAAATCAATTAATTTCTAAAAAAAATATTAATAAAGTTCTCCACGATAACAAATGTGGATATATTACCTCTAAATTAGTTCCTATCATTAGTATAAAAGATGTTAATGTAACGTAACTTATCTACGTATATTATTGTAAAAGACTTTATTAATATATTTTTTTGTCAAAAACTAATTTATCCAAAGTATAAATTTTTAAGAATTTATTTGTCAATTTATTTAAAAAAAAAAAAGAAATTTATTGAATAGCTACTTAAACTACTCCAATTACATTTGTATATGCTAACATAGCATAATGAATGAATTATTTTCAGTTTGTGATGGAACTTTCTTCCCTTCTCTGCTGAATGAAGTATCAGAAGTAGTAGGGTGCTTCAACAAGCGTGCACAACATTTGCTAGAGTTACACCTCTCTTCAAATTCTGGCTTCAAGAAGTACCTTCTTTGCTTGACAAGATCCAATCATAACACTATCATTCAACAAGGCAAAGATCTTGTCACTTATGCACTCATCAATGCTGTCGCTATCCGAAAAATATTAAAGAAATATGATAAGGTTTGTCTTTACATAACATTTTAATTAGCTTCTTATATATAGTTGAAATATACTAAACTACCAAAGGATTTCTAAATAATTAAAGCATGAAATTATTAGTGTTCCTTATATCATTTAATTATTAGGGTAGTACTATATATATATGAGTGCAGATACATGATTCAAAGCAAGGGCAATTATTCAAGTCACAAGTGCAGGCTATGCACAAGGAAATTCTTCAGAGTCCATGGCTTATTGAGGTTATGGCCTTATACATCAACACTAACACTAAAGACCCTACATCTTCTTTGTTTGATGGATGCTGCCTTACTTTTAAGGATGGAAAACCATCACTCACTTGTGAAATCTTTAAACCCTACAAAGTTGATATTGACTTGACTTGTTCTATATGCTTAGTAAGATACTTAACTTGCCTATGAATTCATCATTTTTCGCAAATAATGCAACATATCTATGTTAGGTGTATATCAAAATCAGTCACTAATATAAAATACATTGAAATACAAAATACATATAAAAACAAGTTAAATTATACATATATATATGGTGACGGATTAATAGTTCATTTTTGGTATGCATACGGCACGTGGCATTTTTGATAATCCAATAATATTATTGTATATTAGCTGTTATCAAAATTAACCATTAGTATAAAATACTATTGAAAGTGAATTAAACGATAAATGACATAAATATATAGTGGTTGATTTTAGTGTATAAATATCATTTTTTTGTATTGTATACTTCTTCCATTCAAAAATAATTGTCGCATTGGTAAAGGGTATATTGAAAAATTAATGTATGTGACTATTAATTATATTCCATTATACAGGATACAGTGTTTGATCCTGTGGCGTTGACTTGTGGCCATGTTTTCTGTTACACATGTGCTTGCTCAGCTGCATCAGTAACCATTGTTGATGGACTTAAGGCAGCAGATCCTAAACAAAAGTGTCCTCTATGCCGCGAGGTATTTTTTAGTTGATGAAATTTTACGTATAGTTGTTTTCATGTGAAATTAATAGTTAAAATTTTTTAGATAATTTGACATATTTAATTATATTGTCATCTAATGATTCTCAACGGTTAATTTTATATGAAAACATCTGCATGTGAATTTTCACTTTTTAGTTTCTTGAATAGAAGTCTCTCGAATTTAAATTTTAAAAACGAAAAATGTTTGCGCCGGTAACTTTTGTGATTTTTTGTTTTGATGATTGTAGAAAGGAGTTCATGAAGGTGCTGTGCACTTGGAAGAACTAAATATTTTGTTAGGCCAAAGGTATGATACCATTTAAGTATTTGATAATTTTAAGATTGATAAGATGTAAAATTTGCATGCCTTAAATATTTTTTTTCACAGGTGCAAGGAATATTGGGAGGAAAGACTTAGAATGGAGAGGGTAGAAAGGGTTAGGCAGGCCAAGGAGCACTGGGAATCTGTCTGTAGGACAGCCATGGGAATCTAATCTGAATTTGATACTATTTGGATTGTGATTTATTTTGGTTTTATCTTCATAAAAAGAAAATATTGTGAACCGTTAAGTTTGATATGTTTAATTAAACATGTTTGACTAAACCATCTTAAGATTCACAATATCATCTTCACATAAAGATGTCTTCGTGAGAGTAACCACTTTATTTTTAATGGGACACAGTGTACATACATATAAATTAAAGGAAATATACAACGAATTAATTCCTATAAAAAAATATTTTTATGAATATATATGATAAATGTCATTTTAAGAACAAAAATTTGTGTACCAAAACTTTCACAATTTTCCATTAGATAATAGATAATCAAAGTAATTCTCTAAATGCCTTTTTGGATTTAATTATAAGAGTGCCTCAACTAACACTCAAGAAGGTAATAATCAAGATTTAATGTTGTAATAAAAATGCTCAGCTAGAAAGATGTATTCAAAGCTTTCTAATGTTACATAATTAAACAAAATACAAAGGATCAATTCATTATTCATTACAACATTATTATTGTAGCATCAAAAATTAGGACCTATCATAGCTGCATTTGGCATACTATACTGGCACTACTTAGGCCAAATGCAATTGAATTAGGATACCAATTTACAAGCATTCTTCCTGCTTCAATTCTCTAAAATAATGCATCACAAGGATGAATGAAGCAGAAAAATCTTAATTGATCTCATTCTTGCCCTTCCATTTCCCTCTCTCTATATCTATAT
This sequence comes from Arachis ipaensis, assembly GCF_000816755.2. Lineage (NCBI taxonomy): Eukaryota > Viridiplantae > Streptophyta > Magnoliopsida > Fabales > Fabaceae > Arachis > Arachis ipaensis. The sequence goes on along the minus strand of NC_029786.2, from coordinate 104,111,609 downwards.
TGATGAGATGCATTTAAAGGGTTTGTTATAGTCCACTAGAACGGTTGGCATATTCTTGAACTAATGCTCCAAAGAGTGATGGCCTCTGAATCAAATTGGAGGGTGTGTCAAATTCTTTAGCAAGCCCTGTTAAGGTGGGGAAAAAAAATGCACAAAACTTAGCTCACAAATTTCACCACATTGAGAAATTGAGAAAAATGATAGAAATAGCAAGTGAATGTCATATTCATACATACCTGCATCTACAACTAGGACTCTATCACAGTCCATGACAGTTGGTATTCTATGAGCAATGCTGATTATGGTGCGTGCCGCGAAGTCCTCTCTGATGATCTTCTGGATAACAGCATCTGTTTGAGAATCAACAGATGCTGTTGCTTCATCCATGAACAGAAGCCTGCTTTGCTTAAGCATCACCCTCCCTAAACAAAGCAACTGCCTCTGTCCAACACTCCAGTTATCTCCATTATCAACCACTATAAGTTTTAAAAAAATAAAAACAACATTGCCAATGTTTGTTAAGAAGAAAATGGAATGGAAGTGATATTCAAGCAACATAAAGGAAAATAATGAATGACATTCTTGTGTTACCTAAAGATTCAAGCTTCTCAGGCTTAGAAGCCACTGCTTCTTTTAGTTGACAACGGTCTAAACTCTATAGCAAGAAAAAAAAATTGTTATTAGACATTATTGGTGTAAAGCATAAACCTCTAATCTCATCACTAACAAAAAAAAAACGAGGGACAAACTGATTCCTCGCCATTCAAAAAGAGTGACAAATTAGTCTTTTTGTACATGTACGACAGGACTAATATGTTCACTTCTTTTGAATGACGAGAGATAAACTTGTTCCGCAAAACACCAACTTGTTCAATGAGGGACAAATTTGTCACTTTCAAATTTTTAGTGAATATTTTAGCTCCCATGTTAATATTTAGTGAAGAGGTTACACATTTTCTCTTTTCTAATCTTAAACTCTTAGGAAATATGGTTTATGATATTTGAATTTCAATACAAAATAATTCTATAGGCCCTACAAAAATAGCATGGAAAAATGAATATCTACCTTCCAAATCTCTTCATCTGTGTATTGTCCAGTTGGATCAATGTTACTTCTGACTGTGCCTTCAAAAAGAACAGGCTCCTGAGGGATGATACCAAACCTTGATCTAAGATCATGAAGCCCTAATGCTGATATGTCAATGCCATCAATGATTATTTTCCCTCCTGTAGGTTCCACCAGCCTAAAGAACACTTGAATCAAAGTTGATTTTCCACTCCCAGTTCTACCAACCACACCAATCTTTTCTCCTCCACTAATGCTTAAAGTTATGCCTTTAAGAACCAAAGGAGTGTTTGGTCTATATCTCACCTGTTTGTACAAAATTTCAAGTTATTAATCATAAGATTATTATTATCATCAATTGTTACATAGACAAATAGTCATTAATTTGTTTTCCAAGCAGCTATGAGTTAAATTTCTATGCTCTCTCATTGTAACACTCTTTTACACTGAGATCTATTTAGGTAAGTTAACTATTTTGTCTGTATAGTTCTACGTATGTCGCACAAATACAAATACAAGTATTGAATACGATACGTTTTTATGAAAGAATTAGTCACAAAGTTAAAAAGCTTTAAAGAATTAGACTACAACAAATTTGGCTTTCATACAAATATCACAACACCAAACTTTACCCCTTTTCTTTATCAGAAAATGTAGCATTAGTTGCATTACTCAATCTATTAACTAGAATGTAAACTTATGATTTCATCAGAGGGTTCTAGATTACCTGCAAGTCTTTGATATCAACATTTCCTTGACCAGGCCAATTCGAAGGAGGCAACCGATCCTTAATGTTCCATGTTGCTTCTGAAGGAATGTTTGTGAACTGCTTTATCCTCTCAACAGATACCATTTTGTTCTCTATGAAACAGCTCATGTATATTGCCCAAAACAACACCGAGTTCAAGGACAATCCATATGAAAGAGACAAACCAACATTTTCTGCACCAAGTGTAACAACCTTAGTCAGTTTATTAATTATCTCAAGAGTTTTTTTCACTGAAACATAAAGTATCTTAGTCAGTTTATTAATTATTTCAAGAATTTTTTTTACTGAAACATATTATAATTTTCAGGAGCTACTTGTATTTTGTATATATCACTACTTGGTACATTATTGAATGTGTATATATGTAATGTTTGCAAATTATCTGAGACACAAATACAAAGACAGTGGAACAACAAAGGTGAGGAAGACAAAAGTTTGAAATTTATATGCTTCAAACAAGGGGAGTGTCATAGTAGAACCCCATTTCTTGTGCTCTGTGCAACAAAGTGGAACCCTTTTACTGTTTCATACTAATTTTTTCACTTGGTAATTTTGATTTATGTGGAGGACATTATTTTAAACCAAGGGAAAGGAATATTACCAAACCTTGTCCCATTCCCAACTAAACCAAATCCACTCAATTCAACTTTATAAAAAAATATCCAAACATAATGATACAATGACATAAATTATCTTTTCACTTCCTCTCTTCAAGGAAAAAAAAAAGAGTTTATCATTAAGATAAAACCAAGCACTTAAAAATAATTATTGACTATTGCTAATTTTCTTCCCACTTCTTTGTACCAATACAACTAAAAGGACAGAAACATAGAAACACAGAATGTATCAAGTTTGCATATGCATATTGTAAGATTTGTGGAATCATGAGAAGGCGAAAATTGTAAAAGTACTCTTAAAAAGTATAGTCAGACTAGTTTACCTGGCTTTATGACACTGCTTGGTAACATGATCATGAACATAGCAGATATGCAAAAAACTAAGCTTCCAAGCAACTCTAACCGGAAGCCTAACCATGCATTGGAGCTAAAGTTATGGAAATCCATTCTCAGATTAGCATTCACCCTGTTAACATTTTCGTCACAAAACTCTTTCTGTTTTTCGAATGCTCGAATCGTCATGACCCCAGATATGCTTTCAGAGAAATGATGAATCACTGGTGCCTTTGTAATCGAATCAAGGCGAGTTAATTCGCGAGATGTAGATAGGAAATAACCCTGAAAGATCCAGCAAGAAGAAAGAAACACAAGAATTGTTAGTGTTAGATCAAGCTCTAACCATTTAAGTGGAACAGAACAAAAAAAAATACTGCTAAAATTGTTCCATCCATTACAAGCACTAAGTGCCTAGCATCTTAAAGAATTGTTGAATCTTAAAAGGGTGACACACTGACACTGATCAAATAAGGCCAATAGTTTACATGAGATATATTTAGTCGTGAACAAATAAAATTCTAAAGGTGCAATGGATTTCGTGTGTCAAGAAAGTGAGTAAGCACAATCATTCATCTTTTCCAGCTGCTTTGGTTTTGGACATTGCATTGTCAAAATAAGAAACAAAATGCAATTGGTTCTGAGTCATGCTCATGCTTTAAATATCTCAAATCTAAATCTATCAGAATTATTCAAGAAACACATTTAGTAAAATAATCATATTTATATTCGTACCCGATACCAGATGTTCAGCCAAAGAAGAGGAAGTAGCAAGAAGACTGTTGGCCAAGAATTTTGACATGTGATGATGAAGATGCTGATCACTGTAATGTACATTGCCACAACAAATTGGAGGAACAAGGGGATAAAGATATCAACATTGGTCTGATCAGTGGATGCCTGTACAAGGTTAAAAAATAAATAAATAAAACTCATTAGAAGTATGCACTGGAAACATGACAGAAATGTAGAAATGTATATCAGTATAGAACATTTATTTGGTTTAATGTTTAACAAAGTATATTTGAGCCTTCAGATTCTTACTCTACTAAGAATTCTTCCGGATGGAGTAGTGTCGAAGAAAGACATGGGAGCATGCAAGATGCTATGAAGAATTTGTGAGAAGAAAATCTGTGCTGTCCTTAGTCCCAAGATTGTGACAGAGTAGGACCTTAGCACTATCAGAACAATCGAAACTGCTACAATAATTCCATAAACAGAGATGAAATTAGAGGCATCAAAGAATTCAGCACGCTCGGCCGAGGTTTCATATGCCAGCCAATAATCACTTGCCATCATGGATGCTTGCCACACCACAGAGAGAAAAATTACTCCAATAATTCCCCACCAACCAAAAGCCTCAGTGCAGTAGAGTTTATAGATATGTAAGCTAACTTTCCCAGTTTCCCTCTCCTCTTCTTTGATGAGTTTAGAACCTTCCTTCTTAGAATTTGGTGCATCATGAGAATTGCTTTCACCATTGGCCTCTCTGTGATTGGAAACACCCTTTGGAGATTTCAATGGTTTGTTCGAACTTTCGCCAGGATTGGCAGCGCCTTGTTCGACTAGCTCCATGGAGGTCTCATGTGCAGCTACCAAAGCGCCAAAATCTAGTCCAGAATCAAGTAGATCATTGTACTTTCCTGATTGGACTATGGTACCATCCCTCATCACCTTTTATTCAAAGCAAATATGTGTATTAGAATCACTAAGTTACATAAAATACTGAATGAGCAGTACTCCCTCCAGTTCAAAATTACAGTCAATTTCGAAATATAGTACATTCATGACATAAATTGTATCTAAATATGTTGAATTTTTAGTGCCAAATTTCTAAAGATACTTACCATTATAAGATCTACATTGTGTAAGAAGTCCACTTGATGAGTTACAAGAATTATGGTCTTGCCTTTTAGAACTCCTCTCACACATTCCTGCATAAAAGGGAAACCAAAACACTCCATTATGAATTGATCTCAACACATTTAAATTTGTAACTAAAAAAACTGATTCTTTTTCTTTTCTTTCTGAAAAATCAGTTCTTAACAAAACAATTCACAAAATTAACTGTCTCCAGTGAATAACTTATGATAAGAACAACTACCTTAAATATTTCAGAGCCAGTATGTGCATCAACAGCACTGAAGACATCATCAAGAAGATAAATATCAGAGTCTTGATACACGGCCCTGGCGAGTTGTATGCGCTGCTTCTGGCCACCACTCAGGTTGATGCCACGCTCTCCGATTTCTGTTTGATCCCCATGGTCCATCATTTCCAAGTCTTTCTCCAAGCAACAAACCTTGATGACTTCATTGTACTTCTGTCTGTCCATTGGTAAACCAAAGAGAATGTTTTCTTCAATGGTACCATTTTGAATCCAAGCTGTTTGTGCAACATATGCAACACTCCCACAAACTTTAACCTGTCACCAAAATATACAGTCAGAAATGAACATCATGGAACAAAACCTTTTTTGTTATAGTTCTCAACTTCTCATTGCTTAACCAAAGACTTAGATATATACCTTTCCAGAAACTCTGTGCATCTCACCAAGAATTGATGCAAGGAGAGAAGATTTTCCAGACCCTACAGTCCCAACAATAGCTGTGAGTTCTCCCTTGTTGATCTCCAAATTGATGTTCTTCAAGTCTTGCTCTTTGGCATCATCATCCCAGCTAAATGTTCCATCTCTAACCACCACAGCAATGTTTCCGCTGCACCCTTCGTCTCTTTCGACCGAATCTTCTGCCAATTCCCTACTAGACATGTACCTATCCAACCTTCCAAGTGACACCATTGCCTGTGAAAGCGAAATCATGGATTGTGGAAAGGTCCTTAGAGGCTCCTGCAGGATCTTAAACACAGTTGTAGTGGTGAAAACCGTGCCTGCATCGAGTGGAACTCCAAGAAGAATAGCTGTGCCAAATGTGAGTGTTGATATAACTAAAGGAGTGCTCCACAACACAATGATGTTGCCACAAATTGAGTACAAGAACTTTGAAAGCCACCCGAACTCCGAGCCACGGAATTTCAAGATCCTATCATTGAAATGCTCTTCCCAGGCCTGGAACTTGATCACACGCATGTAATTAAGCATCTCATTGACAGCCTTCATACGCGAATCACGATTCATCATGGCCTTAAACTGGTATTGCTTGTTGTTTCTAGTGGTTATCACAATGAAAATCAGAACAAGAAGAAGTCCAAGCAGGGCAGTGACCACTGAAGCACCTAAACAGTTGTAGAGCAAGAACAGGCCTATGCCAACTTGGAATGGCATCATCCACACGGCGTGCAGCTGAAGCATCATATCAGAGAGTTGCTGAGTGTCCACAGCCATGTAATTCACAATTGGACCAACACCATGGTCTTGCCTTGCTGAGCAAGTTAGCCTCAGTCCCTTTTTGTAAAGAGAAGTGATGAGGGTGCATCTTATAAGCATTCCAAGCTTCTGAGAGTTGAAATTGAAATGATGAGTGGTTAAAACTTCCACGAATTTCGAACAGAGGAGAATCAAAACAAGGTAGTAGCCTTCATATATAGAGCTTCCTTTCCCGGATGTGTAATCAACAAAGCTTTGTATGAGAACTGGCCCTACAAACATGACACAGAGTCTCACAACAGCAAGGAAAGCAGTGAATAGTATCTCTTTCCAGAAACAACGGAGCAATGCAGTCCTAACTGGATGCTTCGATCTCTCATGCGATTTAGGCCATTTCGATTCGAATATTACTGACATCCTCTCAGCTCTATGCTGAGGAGAAAGTGATGGAATTTCATCAATCTTAAGTGGTGACTTATACCCTTTATTCAATAAAGGGTTGATCCAAATCCAAAAGGCCTTGGATACAATAGAAGCCGAAGCGAAACCAGTGACATTCGATATGGTCTCAGATTCTTTGATTTCATCATTAATAGGAACTTGTGAGTCTTCACTGGACTTAATCCCAGTTGACCCTTTGATCCCAACACAAAGAAGAAAAAGTGATATAGGGAGGGAAATAAAAGAAACTATGTCATCCACCATGAAAGTGTCAACATCTAAAGTGGAGAAACGTATAACCCCGGAAGCTGTAAACAAAGAAACAACAATGAAACTTGCAATCCAATAGATTCTAAGTGACACAGGATGATTAACAGCTTCAAATCTCTTCTCATGGATGATCAAGATTGCAAGCACAATTTGTGTTATTGCCTGAACCAACCAAAACACTCCATCAAGTACCTTCCATGGAGCCTGAATTATAGAACTGCTGAACACCAAGATGGAAGCAACAATGAAAAGTGCAGCCAAAACAGATGTTGCAATGAGAGTTAGCTTGAACCATAAGGTTGTTATTTTGGTGAAACTTCTGTTGTTTCTGATAAGGGGCTTGTTGAGCTCATTGTTATGGTGGTTATTGTGGCCGTTGGAAGTGATGCTGCTGCTGTTGTTGTTGTTGCCATTTGAAAAGAACCTTTGGTAAAGCTTTATTATGGCAAACACAGAGAAGGTGAACAAGAGAAGAACATCAACAGCAGAAAACAAAGCTCTCTGAGGACATGGTGAAAGGAACACAAATCTCAACCATTGAGGTGGACTTGAGAGTGATGATGATGCTGAAGAACATGAAAGGGAAGTGATCCAAGCAGAGGACATGTTTTTTTTTCTATATTTTTTCCTTTTGCAGCTCTATTGCAATGAAATTGAGTTTGTTAATTGTTATATATAACTCAAAACTTCACAAACCTCCCTCTTCTTTTTTCTTCTCTGCAAAAAATCATCAAACAGTTGATGAACATGGTTACAAAAAAAATAAACAAAAATTACTGAATTGATACAAATGGATACTTTTTGAGATGAATATGAAAGAAAAGACAACATTACAAGGAACCAAAAGCAGAAAATGATCAAAACAAGTGCTTTTATTCACTGTTTTCTTTTGTCTGACATGCTAGCATGCATAAACAAGTTTACCTTTTGAATACTAAAACTACAGAGTTTCTATTACATGATCACAACCCAGAAAAGCTAAAGCTCCAAAAATTGAAGCCAGAACAAGAAAAACAAGGTGGTCCTGAGCAACAAGATAACCGTGCTCTTGACACAACTTGAGTGTGTCTGTTTCCCTTGTTTTCCTCTGTCAGAAGCGTTACTTGTTTAAAACACTTTTAAAGTTTAAACTTTCTTTGTGTTTAAAATAATGTTGAATTTTAAAATAATTAAAAGGAAAAGTATTTTGGTTTGGTTTGATTTGATGTTTTCTTTCACAAAGAACAAGGCGGCAAAGTCTACCACAAATTCTTTCTGTATCTTGTAGGAAGAATTTCGATGCCTATGAAATATTGATATTTCAATAGTTTTATTTTTTTTTTTATCAAAGATAGGAGACTCGTACCCGCAACTTCTTAATTGAGTATGAAGAGTCTATGCTATTTGAGTTATAACTCATTGGCATAAAATATTTATAATTATTGAAATATATAAATTAAAATTAACAGTTAAAATTATTGAAATATTAATATTTTAAAAATATTTTAAAATATTTTTATTTTTTATTTATTTAAAATATGGGAATACTAAATAAATTTTTTTATTTGGTATTATATGGGAATACTAAATAAATTTTTATTTGGGAATATTAAATAAATTTTTTATTTTTGAATTATATA
>NC_029786.2:104102541-104103144 GCF_000816755.2 Arachis ipaensis | reverse complement strand
CTATTTTGGCATTGAAATATTCTCAAACCAAATTGGTTAAGTGGTAAATGCTAAATATGCATCTTAAAATGGTAAAGATCTACAAACTATAATTTGACTTATTTAATCATTAATATTAAGAATAAGAATTAAAGAGATTGATAAATAAGAATTCACACAGAAAGTAAATATTTAAGAGGTCTCCTAAAAATTTATTGAATTTGAATTATAAGTTTAGAGCATATTTTGTGCTTAGATTTTGATTCTATAAAAATTAACATGATCGAGATATAAATTATTGGAGATTTATTCTGAAGGAAAGAGTCCTTTCTACTATTAGGAAGATTCTTTCTCTGCATCTTGGTCTTCATGAACTAAAATTGTTGATCTACTTAAACTTTTGTTTCAATATTATAAGTAGGGAACTTAATTTTATTGAATAATTTGTTATGTGTAATGAATTTTATTTAATCGTTAAATTTTAACATTTTACTAAATAAATTCGTTTAAGAAATTTTCATAAAATTTAAGATTAATTTGATGTATCATCATAATATTTTATTTTTAAGTAGTTCGAATTTTACAAAAATTTAGTAAATTTAATTATCATGATAATATGACATG
>NC_029786.2:104102017-104102433 GCF_000816755.2 Arachis ipaensis | reverse complement strand
TTTCATACAAAAGCTATATTTATTTTTGCTTGTTTGTTGTAAGCATATGGGATCGAAAAGTAATAATTGAGACTTAATTATTACATGTATAATAAATCAAAATACTTATCATTTTGATAAAATATCAACATTAGAAAGTTTATAAACAATTTTAACAGTTTAATTACTATCTAAAAAATTATACAATAATAACTTGTAAAGGATATTAACTTTGCTATTGAGGAAACAGCCTGAAAGGTTCACATGCCTCAGGTCAAACTAAAAGTCAAAAGTAGGCAATAATTTGTCTAAGAAATTGCACACTGAATTGAAAATGACCCTTTCATGAAAGTGCAAGGAAACTATCACCAAGAAAACAAAGTTTCCATTGATAATAATAATATTGCACACCAAGGTTGAACCTCATTCATCTTGAC
>NC_029786.2:104100012-104102002 GCF_000816755.2 Arachis ipaensis | reverse complement strand
TTTCTAAAAAATCCAAAAGAAAATAAAATCTAAAGATTGATTATATGACAATATGAATAAGTTATAATAATAATAGAGTAAAGTTACAATTAAATCTTTAAAAATTTTGGTTTCGAACTAATTAGTTTTTGAAAAAAAAAGTATTAAGTAGATTCTTTATAATAATAAATGGTGGACATATATGTCTTTCTATAAATAGATAATGCGAAATAAAATGGAATTGTTTATGTATTTCGTTATTTATATTATTGATGTGTATTTTGTTATTATCACGTGAACATAGAAATGATATAATTTTAGAAATAGAGACATTTATTATCTTTTGAACTTTTATATAACATTTATCAAGTTCTCTATTTATCAAAATCCTATTAAAATAAGTGAAATTTTGCTCCAAAAATTATTATCTGTATGACAATTTTTTATAAATAAATATGTTATAATAAATAATGATACAATATTATGTATTTATGTTTGTTATTATAAAAATTAAATTGATATTTTTTATAAAAATTAATTAGTTTAAATTTAAAATATTCAAAAATTTAATTGTCATTTTATTCATTCATAATAATATACCCAATATTTTTTAATAATTTACACGCACGGAATGTATTTCAACTACTTTCAGGAATCTAAATAACAGTAACAAGTAATATTAATAACTAATTAATATATCGTGCTTATCTTTGCATGCATTAAAAAATTGATTGATGAACTGTAAACAACTTGCATCTTCTTCTATGAGGGAATCTGCTTTTCAATAATTACATTCCAAATAAGCCAATCAGAATGTGACTAGGTAGTAGTAGTAGTATGATTTTTTATTTGGAAAACTATGAACATAAAATATCTGTGGTCTGTTATTTTTATCTCTATCTATATATAGCAGCTTGATTGTCTCTTCAAGTTCTAAATTTATAATAATTAATGGATAAAAAAGCATAAAAGTTAAGGTTTGTACTCTCTAATAATCAATTTAAAAAAATTTTAAATGTATCGATATATTAATATTTTAATAATNNNAATAATTGTCTTTAAGAATCTTGTTAAAAGAACAATAATAACATAAGGTTATTCTATTCAGTGAGCTAACAATATAGATCAAATAATATTATTGTATCTTATTATGTATGATATATGTAATAAGGTTATTTATACCTAATAAGGTTTTTTTTTTTTCTAAAAAGGACATTATTCTTATACTATCTATCCATATAGTGTTGTTATTTTCCTTTCTCTTATGTAATTTATTTCTTGAACATTCAATATTTTATAGGAGTTATAATTTTTTTTAAAAGATTTTGCTAACAAGTAGTGTTTTTAGGCAATTGTTTAAGGTTATCACTAGTTGAAATTTTTAAACCTTTTTGCAAATATATTATAAATAGATAAAAATTTCAATTACTTTTTAAAGTTATCAAAATGGGTTGTGAATGGTCAATCAACTCAAATCACTGGTAAAAATGGAAAAGTCGAATAAGTAAAATCACAACTATTTATATAAACGAGTTAACTCGACCTATATAACTCGTGAGTTAAATGGATTCGGATATAGCGAGCACGGGTTAGCTCGTCATCTAGCTCTCGTTTGATTTTTATTTATATAATTTTTAATTTGATGGATATCAAATTAAAAATAACTAAAATTATGAAGATTTAAAAAAAATTAAAAAAATGAGTCAAATAAATTGATTCATCTAATTCGTTAATTCGAATGAGTCGAATCAGATTGGCATTTTCTTAACTCGTTTAAAATATGAATTAACTTATTTTTTAATTTTGATTCGGTACTCGTAACGAGTAAACTCGAACTTGCCCTCTCATTCATTTGATACCTTTATTTGAGTAATTGAGTTTTTATAAAAACTTTTTATATTAAACACTTTAACTAATTTTTTAGAAAATTTATTAGTTAACAAAACTTTTTTTCAATATTCATTACTTACATCTAAGGTTGAAGATTCAATCATGAGATATTGAGATATTG
>NC_029786.2:104096058-104099335 GCF_000816755.2 Arachis ipaensis | reverse complement strand
TGTTATAGTGAAGAATATTTTTCAATAAAAAATAAAAATTGTTCTTTAATTTCTTGAAACAAAAAAGATATTATATATAATATACATGCATATTCTCTTAAAAAATTTAATCACAATTTTCACTCTTCAATCAAGTTCTGGAAAAGAAAAAAAAAATCTCCTTAGTTGCATGGTACATATTTCTTCATGCATATATATTAACGAGAATGTAGTAGAGCTAAATTAAATAAATAATACAAAAAAGATGATATGTTATCAAAATCCAAACGCATCTCCAAAAGAGAAGGAGAGTGAATCTATAAAGATAGGATAAATACAAATTAAATTAGAACAAACCTAAATATAGTTGAATGATGACCCTTCTTTAATTCTACAACACATGAAGAAATTAAACCTATCTCTTTGGTTGCTTTGTCTTCTTTCTATAGGTTTATTTATTCCATCTTTTTCATTTTGATGTGAATGTGAAGCTTTTCTATTTCGTATCAAATTCTCTATATATTATTCTTCAAAAAGATATTCATTGTCCTGTTTGTTTGCTAATGATTTTTTGCGCACAAATTCATATGCTTTTTGTAATCTCCATACCACACCATTCCCCTTTCATTTTCTTCCCCATAATATAGAAATGACTTCATTATTTGAAGATCAATTCAGTTTCTGTGCAGGTGCGTGTGAGATTAAAAGTCTAAAAAAATATCATTAAAAATTAAAAAGTAACTGTTTCTTTTTTTTCTTTTTCAATTTTTTCCGTTCAATTTTTTCCCTGTTATGATACGTCTTAACTCTTAAGCACGTGATATGTGAAGCTAAGTCAATATTTGATGCAGACCGCATTTCTTCGATTAAGAACTGTGCACTAAATAATGAACCGTATCTTTCTCAGTAGTCACTAGTCAGTACTACTATCATTTCAATTTTTAATTAAAAAAAAACTTATAATTTATAAAATTGTGATATATAAATTGGTATCCACAATTTGTGTTATCTGACTTACTGTTATCACACTAGTGTTGAATTTATCAATTTAGACTTGTATTAACGTATTACATAACTTTATTCGCTGTATGAAAATAATAATTAGCATTTTTTGTTGAGCATTACGTGTAGGAATAAGTACGGTCAGATTGGTTTGGATTTACAGTAAAATTAGAACCAAACTAAATAAATTATAATTAGTTCAGTTTGATTTGAATTTATATTTTTTTGTGTATATATTTAAAAGAAACCAAATCGATTAAAAATGAGCGGGTTCAGTTTGGATAATTAGGTATCCGATGAAATAAAAATTCATAAAAAAAATGAATTTTTTATTTTAAAAATTCTGTAAATACAATAAATATATGAAATCAATAGAAATAATCTAAACATATTAAACATCAAACATATTAAAACTTAAACACATTATTTAAAATCTCAATATATTAAATACTAAAGACATTAAAATTCAAACATATTAAATACAAAACACATTAAAACTAACACATTAAAATCAAAACATATTAAATACTATACACATTAAAATCTAAACATATTAAATACCAAACATATTAAAAGCTAAATACAAGAGTGCAATAGAGAAAAACTCAAAATCATTAAAAGGCATATATATTTTAAATTTTTTATTTAATTAATACATAATCGGATTCACGGGTTGGTTCGGGTTTCACACCTCATAACTATTACCTGAACCAATTACTAGAAAGAACAATTGATTTGATTTGGATCATGCCCGAATACCCGTTAGTTTCAAAATCAATTTAATTGATTTGGTTTGAATTTAGACTAATAATTGGGTATCCGCTACCTGTGTTCACCCCTAATTACGTGTTTATCACATGTATTTTAATATTTTCTATAATTATATATATTTTATATGATATAAAAATAAAAAATAAATATATTTTAATAATTAATAATTGTGTATAACAAAAGAAACATCCAATTATATTTTAGCAAAAATAATTAAATATCTATAAAATTTAAAAAAAATAAAATTTTTAAAGAAATAAAGACATTCACATTTGCAATACAAAAAAATACGAAAAATATATAAAAGAACATCCATTTAGTATGAAAAAAAAATATTATGATACTTAGCAGAAGAAACATCCATATATATTAATTCGTATAAATTTTGAATTCACCAAAAATATTTTGGCTGATTTTTGGCTAATATCCTTTTGTTCTTAGCATTGCTCTTTTTTTTATTGTCTTTATCAAAAACATTACCGTTCTCTGAATATAAAGGAGAATTATGATTAGCTATTTTAGGATTTTGGCCTCACCTTAAATTTTAAAGTGTTATTTGGTGGGATCTCATCAAGTCCCGAACAACTAACAATTTAATTAAAGAAGAAAATAAAAGTAGTTATAACTAAAAATTTGACACCAATTTCTACAATTCAAAAACATACTATTTTGCTAATTAAAATCTCATTTCAATTTTAGCATTAAACATTAAAAAGGTAAAAATAACTTATACCAAAATCATCAAAAATTTTTTAAAAATATTATTATAACAACAAATAATAATTTAATAAATAAAAATGATAGAAATTATTTTTGTTATCGAAAGGTGGTTGGTGTTTTGGCAGGTTATTGAAGAGTGGGGTAATTTACCAAGCAGTGGAGGTAGCAGTCAACACGCAGAGGGCGTGGTGTCCCTGCTCTTCAGCCACATGTCAAGACTCAAGCAACACGCCCAAGACGTGGTGACGCGGTGCGCATGCAGGAATCTGGCACCATGCAGGAGGCGTGGTGGAACTGGCGTCGCAGAGTTTCAATGTGGCCTGCACCACGGGCGGGCGTGTTGACTGCTGCCTCCATGCAGGGGACAGCCTTCCACCTCGGTAAACAACAAGCGTTAGAGAGAGTAGTGACTCTATATAAAGAGCCTCCCATACCCTCATTTAGATATGCAGAAGAAGTAGTGTGTTACCGTGTTAGGGAGAGTAGAAGAGTTGCAGAAGTAGTGTGTTATCATAAGGGGATTGCTGATCAACAAAGAGGAAAAGGAGAAAAAAAATATTACTTTATATTTATTTTAAAAAATGGTTCGTAATTATTGTGTTCCAGAAGAATATATTATAAATTATTTGGATCATCCAATTCATGTAAGTTGGTAAATTATATTTTTATTGTGTGTTTAAATTTCTGTTATTTTTTGTTATTTAACATTTAACAATATAAATTTTTTGTTAATTTTGAATTAATTTTATGTTATAAAAATACTAAAATAAAATATACATTATATTATATAATATACTAAAAATCT
>NC_029786.2:104094441-104095978 GCF_000816755.2 Arachis ipaensis | reverse complement strand
TCGGTCATTCATTTATATATATTTAAAAATAAGTGTATATGCACAGTCATCCGGGTCAGTCCAGCCAGTTGCATCAACTCATACTGACGATTCCAACTGGTCATGATTGGTTTGACTTTTCCGTTGGCGGTCACGAAAATCAGCAATAACAGAATTAAACCAACGCTAATTTGGGTGGTTAGTTAGATTTTTGTGCTATGCATTCACCGTTAGGGTCGACTGATCCACATGGGGCATCAGTCGGTACGAGCCATGGTTTGCGGGGTCCTGCTTCCGACCACACGTCAGCGGGTGCGTCGTGTGATAGTAGATTCCTTCAGCGAACATACACAGTTGTTGACGAGTACAACCCTGGTGCATCCGCTCCAGCAGAGGCAAGTGGTCGGGCCCTCCGGCAGAGGCAGGTGGGTTGGCTCCTCCGGCAGAGGCAGGTGGGTCGGCCGCTCCAGTTCATCGGTTGACTGATCGAGGGATGAACCACTACATTCTTCGCTACTGTCTCAACTCTCACATCACCATCATTGTCTTCGTCGCCAGCTTCATAAGTGGCTTCGAAGTCCTCTTCGTTGTCACTATTCATTCCCTCGTACACTGCAGCTCTATCATCCGCCACCTCTAAATCATTTTGAATCCCTTCCGCCTCTACGGTTTCAAACTCAATGTACAGCTCAATCTATGAATGTCGCATCTGAGTCTGCCGGTGAATTTGAAACATATTCTACATACTCACTTCGTCTGTGATTGGCATGGTATCAAACTGTATTAGACCACCAAAAACTACAACTGGATTTCGGTACAGAATTCTGCTCACTCTCATTAATGTACCGTTCTTCATGCTTTGACAGGGACCGTTCTGAAGCTCCATTAACGTCATGGTGCATGAAACCACAAACGAAAACGGATTCCGGCACACAAACCTCACTCCCCATGAGTATTATGTATTATCTCACCGTTGCGATACACCATCAAGTTTACGGTACCCTCCATTACACTATAAACACACTCAAAAAACACTCACACACTCTTACTCAAAATGAAAATGGAGCCAAACACTGCCTTATATAGAGGGGAGCTTTCACCACGCCCCCCACGTGCTGATTGCCTCAGCCAATCACGTCTTGCCACGTGTCAGCACGCCCCCGCGTGCTGAGGCAACACGCTTCCCACGTGCTGCCCAAGCCAGCTAATTGTCTTTAGCCATGTCATCACGCCCCCGGCATGCTGAGTCATCACGCCTCCCATGTGATTCTTGCTCCGTCCAACCACATATTGCCACGTCATCTTCACGCCTCCACGTGTAGCAGGTAACACGTCCACTGCGTGTTGACCTTGCATCAGAGATATCCACCTAGAGATAATACACAATTTTCCTCCATTTTTTTACCAAAACACCACGTTCCAAACCATATTCAAATTCTTGAACCTAAAAATAAATTATCTAAATTATTTTTATTAGGTATTGAATACTAACGAATATTAAAAAGTAATTTAAATAAGTTAACTTTTAATTTTAAAAATATTTTTTAAATTTTTATAC
>NC_029786.2:104093738-104094360 GCF_000816755.2 Arachis ipaensis | reverse complement strand
ATTCACACGGTTAATATTAAAAATAATTATTTTTAATAATATAATTATATATACATAAATACATATATAAAATTATTTTACATTAACATATTATTATAATTAAATTGAATTTAAGGGTATTATCCATTATGTACATTTGAATTTTCGTCATGCATGATGTCAGCATGATGTCCTCTGTTTATTAGTAATCAAATAATACTAATCAAAACTAGTCATAATAATATTCCCCATTGCTATTTTCCTCGAACTAGAAATGATATCTTTATAATTTTCACGTGTCTGTCTAAGTACAATAATAATGATAGTGACAATCTTGGAAGAACATTAATCCATGTGATTGCATATAATTGCATATATTGAATGCTTCCACACCATTAATATTTGAACATCGCATCATTTAATTTTTAATTATCACTTTAACGAAAATACCAATATGCATGGACAACTGGTTAATCACTACTTATTAGTACTTACTAGTTACTACTAATTATAAGAAGGGTTAACCAGTACTTAGCTTATTCTCTTTTTAAATTGATTATCATTATTCTTACTTTTTATTCATACATTAAAAATTTAATATATCAAGATATTACTATGTCTATATATATGTATATATTAAGTT
>NC_029786.2:104092325-104093665 GCF_000816755.2 Arachis ipaensis | reverse complement strand
TAAATTAAAAAATCAATATTAAAAAAATTCTTAAATAAACTAAAAAAAGTATAACAGGATAAAATTTATCCAATTTTGAGCATAATCAGCCAATACCCAATTTTCTCTCCTCCCAAAAAAAATGGTCTGGTATTTAATGTTATTTTAATTTGTTTTTAGGAATATTGATTTATTAACTTATATATTTAAGAAAAATTTCCTCAACCCATAAGTTTATGTATAACTCTTCGTTTGAAATAAGCAGCTGATGATATATTATATGTATATATTCTCTAAATTTATTATTGTTGAAATTAAGTTAAATATAATTCCATTATAAAGTAAGTAGTAGATGTATATTAATATTAATATTTAATTATATGTTGCTACTATATAAGTTGAACATAACCATTAAGTTATGGTAATAATAATGATCTCATAATTTATAATTCACTATATATTGAGCATTAATTTTTCTCAATGCCTGATTAAGAGAAATATGAGATCCGTTCACTTAACCATATCTAGAAAAATGTTTATAATTGATAGCATGATGTTATTGTAACCGAAAATATATAGAAAAATGAAATTGGAGATAGATATAATCATGGAGTCAAATCAAACATGAATATTATTATACATGCATGCACGTCATGTGACTTATAGTTTTTCTCCACCAATCACTTTCATTTTTCCCCCTCAAACTCAAAGTGCGTGCCTAAGAAATTAAAATTAGAAATATATTAAATTAATAAATAATGACCAGTTCAACCCAAAAAAATAATAATTCTATTTTACTTTTTTTTTTTCAAAAGAGAAACATACATTAGGTCACAAAATCTTTTCCTCCACATACATGTTATTAAAAACTGAATATTCAACTAAATACTAGTTGATATAATTGGCTATTAAATATTATACACTTAGAAGTTTCAAACTTACCCCACAAGTTAGTTAGGTCAACCTGCACAGCTTGTATTTTTATTTTTATTTTTTTAAATTTCATCCATATTTTAATTTTTAATGCAAAGGTCCACACACGAGAAGAAGAAGAAGAAATATCATATACGAAAATGGTGTGCTCTCCAAGAAAGAGATATATCAGCAATAATTCGGCATCATATTCATATATCATGTATATAATTAATGATAAAAACAATTAAATTAAAATGCGTAGCAAAAGAGTCAATTGTTTCCTTTGTCCCCACGACATGAAAATACAGTAAAATAATAAAAGCGACTAATGCTGAATTTTATTAGCGTAGTAGTGGTTCGTAAAGTAATAATATAAAATAGAAAATATTCTTAATTTACCACAAAAAAAAACTTTTTAAAAATTTAATAAAAAATATTTAATGACA
>NC_029786.2:104090240-104092291 GCF_000816755.2 Arachis ipaensis | reverse complement strand
TTAGTGACTATTTTTATTATCATTAAAGTAAAATAAATAATTGTTAAAAATAATAGAAAAGATCATCATTTTTTTTTGTTTCTTACGATATGTCGATATCTGTCAACTTGGCATACTAATGACTAATTTGCTGCAATAAGAGTTTGTCGTTGATCAATGAGTTGTTGCATGCATAAAGTGGAATTCAAACCCCGATCTTTTCTTAAATGAACTAATAAACTAACCATTAGATCAATCCAACTTGGTTGAAAAGATTATGATTATTTTGGCAAATATTGCTGACCTTTAGTATAAGAAATATGGATTCTTAGAATGTGGTTTTTTTTTTTATATACTTTTTGGTCATGTAGAATGTGGTTATCAGTTTTCACTTTCCAAGTTCAAGGAAGAATAAGACTGGGCCTAAAAGCTTGAGCCCAATAGGAATAAAAAAGGAGTTTTGTGCTGCTAATCTGCTATATGATGTTTTTTTCCTTCTTATGAGTTATGCCACCCACTAAATGAAATTGTAGGAAAAAATGAAAAAGTTTGTCAAAAATTGAGAAAAGTACGTTTTTACCCACAAAAGTTAAGAAGGTTGATAGATCTATTTACAAAAAAATAAAAATAAAATAAAATTAAGTTTGTATATATAAAAGATAGATTTAGGTTAATAAAATTATCTAAGTCTTAAAAAAGTATAATTTTTTTTTTAAATTATCTTCTTTTAATCTAACTGAATTCTAAATTTCTAATCCTAAAGATTAGTAGATTATTGTTATTTTGAATAGTTTTGTTAACATCTTAATCAAAGATTAGTCAAGGTGATAATTCCATCAATTCCTTAGAGTTATTGTGTTAAAATTCTCTAAGAAGATTTTATGAGATTTATAACTGTATCCCATTAAGCATTTTTATCAAAAGGTTTATTTTTAATTAAAAGGTTTAAGAATAAATTGGTAAAAAAAATGCAAAAGATTGAGACCTATAAGCGCAATCTTAAAAAATAAAAAAGACAAAAAACTTCGTAAAAGATTTAAAACATCAATAAAAAATTCAATTATTAAATAATTTTGTTTCTGTTAACAAAAAAGACCAATGTGATACCATATAAAATTGTCATATAAATATTCATGCTAAATCTTAAATAATACATAATTTTGTTGAAAAATCTAACACACATTGTCTTTAATATTAAATCCAAAATTAAATACTTTATAAATATTTAAAAAACATAAGGAATACTTAAAAAATGCACCACTAGACTCTCATTGATCCTCTTAACACGATGAAAAATCAAAGAATTGATGTATTTTTTTAGAGGAAGACTAATATTAAAAAAAGTGAACATATAACTTCTACAATATCAACACTTATAAATAGTTCTTGCACTCTAATAAATCACAAAAAAAAATGAGATACAACATTCAAAAATTCAAAAATTTTCATCGAAAAATGAGTTAGACCTTCAATTCTTATAATAAATTTATGACCCCTCCAAAATTTTGTTTCAAGCTCTGCCGATAGATCAAAGTTCATCCAACTAAACTCATCAAATCCAAAAGTCTTAAGTTCCTCCAATAAAATCTGAAGCTCCTTACATGCATCATCATTCATATCCTTCACACTGTGACTCTCAAGAAAATCCGAAACTCTATACAAAGCATGCATCGACCATTCAATATACTTTTGACTTCTCTTACTCTTCTCAAGATGTTTGATACCATCACGCCATGTTACAAATAGTTGCTTAAATAGCTCCTCCAATTGTGGAACAGAAAGTTTTTCTGTTTTGCATAAATTCTTGAAATCCGTCATTGAACGATAAATGTCAAATGAAAAATACTTGATCATCAGCTTAGGCAAAGTGGGATAATTACTGGGCAGCTGTTTATTATACAAAACCTCGGCAACAACAATGCAAGTATCATTCACAACATACCCTTTGCTAGGGTCACAAAATTCATCTAATCCTATTTCGAATTTGTACTCCACAATTGAACTCCCTGGCAAAATCATATACAAAATTATTGAACTTCCATGATAATTAAATTCATAAAAACATACAATTG
>NC_029786.2:104086147-104090113 GCF_000816755.2 Arachis ipaensis | reverse complement strand
TTGAACTCATAAGGAATAATTAGGGAAGAAAAGGAACAAAAAATATCTTTTAGCAATGCTAGGGGATCAGCAATTTTTGTGATTGGTAGCCATTAAATAGCCATCAATGTGAGATTGGTGTAAGATTTCATCCAATGACTCACCTTTTTCTGTTAGTTACATGCTGGCCAAAATTCAATAAAATTACTGGGACCGCTAGTTGTACAATATTAATCAGCCTTTAATCAGCCATTTAAATAATATTTAATTATTTTTTTAGTGTAATATGTTCCTATTTTATAGATACATATCTATAATTAGATTTTAATTTAAATTTAAATTTTAAAACCCACCCACTTCATTGGTAGTTACGGTGACTTTGCTTTACTTTCGTAACTTCACGTAACAGATATAGTTTTTTAAATTCCTTATTCTATGGGACATTCACACGCATTAGTGAATCCCAAACCAAAAAGGTATCATTATTTTCCACACATGTGTTTATGTAATTTGTTAAGAAATATCATGTTCAACATTTTTAATTATATTTTAATTTAAACATAAAAACACTCTGCTGATTTAATTGGAACAAAGTTGATCTTATTTAATTTTATTAATAAAGTTGTTGTAAATAAAGTACTTTCTACGTAAGTAGTTTGAGCAAAAAAGCAAAAAAAATCTGGAATTTAAGACAGAAGATGTAGTTGATATGGTCATAAAAATTCTGTTGTTATTTATCAATTATAACACATGATAATATGATATGTTATTCAAAATATTTTTAAAACACATCCAAAATCAGGCTAACTTTAAATATTTAAATTTAAACGTTAATAATACAATTAAGCTTTTGATTTTTTATTCGATCAAATGAATATAATATTTATTATTTAAATTATCAGTTAAATTTTTTTCGATTCTTATTAGTTTTCAAAATTATTATAATCAACAATTAATTTAAAATTGTGTTGTTATTTTTCGATTATAATACATCTGATAGTATGATATTTTATACAAAATATTTTTAAAACACATCTAAAATCAATCAACTTTAATAAAATTAAGAGGTTGCGGGTTCGAGTCTCCTTTGGTAAAAAAAAAATCAAATCAGTCAACTTTAATAATACAATATAAATGTTAATAATACAATTATGAATGGTCGAATATAATTATATACATAAACTAAAATATTTTCAATTGTAGTTTCTTTTTCAATTGTAATACATTTAAAATATTAAGTTATACAAAAAATATTTTTAAAATACATCCAAAATCATAAATCTAAAATTTAAATTTAAACATTAAAAAATAATTGTAACACATCTAAAATTATGAAGTTATACAGAAAATATTTTTGAAACACATCCAAAATCATAAATCTAAAATCTAAATTTAAACGTTAAAAAATAATTGTAACACATCTAAAATTACGAAGTTATACAGAAAATATTTTTAAAACACATCCAAAATTATAAATCTAAAATTTAAATTTAAACATTAAAAAGACAGCGTTGTAAATGAGCGCCAAAAAGGAGGAAGGCAGCGTTGAGGATGAGTACGGAAGAGGAAGGTGGCACGGATGAACGACATGGCGCAAACGTGACTTCTCTGCTTCTTTGAGTATTTTGTACGAGTTTAATTAATAATTTGATAGTTTAAGGTTTATTTTATAATTTTAAAATCAAAATTTTGAATTTTGAATAATTTGATTTTTAGATATGTATTTAAATTATAATATATTAATAATTAAATATATTAAATCTGAAACAAAAATTTAAAATTTAAAATTTAAATTTCAATTTTTTTAGATTGTATTTTAAATGTGTATTTAATTTTAAAAAAACAGTAAATCTATTCATAATTTTTAGTTGCGTTTGTTTTAATTTTTTTTAATTATTGTAATAAAAAACTGAATGTTGTATTATTTTTAAAGGATACCTAGTTGAACAGAAAATTACTGGCCTCCCAAACTTTTCCTTTTTTTATTTATATTTTTGCTCATCACTCATAATGAGTCGACTCGAACCTTACCTATTCACTCGTTTAACAACTTTAGATATAACATATGACAAAATAATTAAGTCTATTTTTAAATAATCAATATAACCTCTCATGATGAATTTAGTTATTAATAATTAAGCCAAACGACACTGCATAAAAAAATATATAATACTAAGAAGATAAAACACACAATTATTTTATTTAATTTAATATATATAACGTTTATAATGATAAAAGCTTCCAAATCCATAGTATGGAAAATAAGTACGTACCACGTGTTTCCTTCATGTTGTCAAATTGATTAAGTACATAAATTGTAGATGAAAGTATCCGCGAGTAACAAGGATATTTCCCACGACACATTTGAATGGTCAAGCATTCTTTTTGATACCACCTTTCTCGCTGCATAACAATTCGCCTAAAACGGAATCCAAAGAAAAAATGGGTTAAAACCACACATCAAAGTTAGTATATTATTGCATGATATAAAAGAGTTGATTCAATTGCAAGTATACCCTGAGTAAAGGCCAACTGAGAATTCATTGGAGGAAAGCTTCAGATCCTTGCACCCATTCCATTTAGAGGAGAAATTTTTAATGGTCCATGTGTACGTCACTTCCTCACCAATGCCATTTTTTGTTTCAACCGTTCCTTCTTCATCAATCTTCATTTCTGTGGTTCAAAGTGCATGAGGAGTGCTAGCAAGGATACGGTTTAATTTATTTTTAATGTATATTTTGTATTTCAATATGTATTCTATAACTGATTTAGTAATTAACAACATAGTTTTAAAATATTACATAAAAGTTTTAAGAATTTTTCACTTTCTTCGTCTCAATTTCACATTATTTGTGAAAATGAAGCTTGCTTACATTGCCTTATCAGCAATATTTTAAAAGAAAAGTCTAGGGACCAGCAACTTTGTTAAATTCTAGTCAGTATGTAACCAGCAAAGAAAAGTGAATCATTGGATGAAATTTCACACCAATCTCACACCATTAAAATCATCATTGATGGCTATTTGATGATTATAAATCACAAAAGTTACTGACCTCTATCATTTCTTTATTTTAAAAAAGGAAAATCAGAAAACTAGTGACGTATTTATTGCTTGCCTTTCGGTTGGCAGCACGTTATAAGGCCTTTGACAACGCTTTCTATTATTCCTCCATTTGCTGCCATTCGCTGAGCATCATGAAAACTCATGGTCATCATATGCACAATCTTGTATACACTTTTGCTTTTATGTTAAATTGATAGCTGAAAATCGTTAAATAATTTGATATGTTTGGCTAAATTATTATTTAACTATTTTTACCAATCAACTTCACGTAAAGAAAAAAGATCATCATGAAATTATGTCTTTACCGATTTCTCCATTTTAGCTGCATGAAGATCAACCTCCATATGGGTTCTCATAGACAATGCATCTAGAACATGAAGCTCCAACCAAGTCAAATCATCAAATCCAAAAGTCTTAAGTTCCTCCCATAGATTCTGAAGCTCATTACATGCATCATCATTCATATCCTCCACACTCGTGGTGTCAAGAAAATGCAAAACTCTTCCCAAAGCAGTGAACGACCATTCAATGAACTTCTTAGTTCTATTCCTCTTCTTCTGATTTTCAATAAGAATAGGGTGATATGAACACGCTTCCTCCAATAGTTGAACAAATCTTTTCTCTACTTTGCATAGATCCCTGAAATCCACTAACTCTAAAGAAGACATGATACCCTTCGCAATCAAGTGACTGTGCTCAGTACCATGCTTCTTGACTGAAGCCTCAGCAATAATAGTGCAAGTATCATCCATAAGATACCCATTTTCATGAAAGTTAAATAAAGTCAAGAATTGCCAGCGATGAAAGGAAGGAAGTTTTTCGCGGTTGTATTTTCCATACCCATAATCCTCTGCCAAAAGTGAAGTCATATGATAATTAAAATGATAAAGTTCTTACAATGTCTATATACATTATTGTTAAAC
>NC_029786.2:104085427-104085855 GCF_000816755.2 Arachis ipaensis | reverse complement strand
TAGTATTAAAAATTATAATATAAATGTTTTCAATTTGATATTATTGAGAGTGTACATAGAAAGTACCAAAACTATGGGAGTCCAAGCTTTGCTCGTGATGATTAAGTATAGTAATTCGGAAGTTAGTAGGATTAGTGTAGCAACCACCAGATAAACTATGACTGTCCCCAACACACATGTACATTGTTAAGCGTTTTGTCATGAACCCTTGTCCTCGTGGATACAGAAGAATTCGCCTAAAATCAAATCAAACAGATTATCCAAACATATAGACATACATATAAGCTACAAATTTTTAAGTTTTTAGTTCCAGTGGTTTTAGTCATTGAATATATATCAAAAACAGAAATATTAGAGAATTAGTAAAAATTATTATTTTTGACAAAATATTATTTAAAAGTGTGGACTACTAAAAATATATTTTTAAA
>NC_029786.2:104084648-104085398 GCF_000816755.2 Arachis ipaensis | reverse complement strand
ACTAAAACCACTGAAACGTCATAATTTCTGAAATATTTAAAACGCTTCTCATAGATATGTATAAGTATACCATGGAGTGTTGTCAACCAAGAATGTCTGGGAGTACAACTTTTCGCAATTCAATTTTGAGAAGTTGATGATTGTCCAAGTGAACGTCACATGTTCCCTCATAGTTCTTTCGATCCTTCCTTCTTTGTCATCAACATACTCCGGTAACTCCATCTTCTCTGTGGTTGAAATTAGTTAGCATAAGGGAATGTTAATAAAAAAGAGAAGAAAACATTGCAAATTTTTTTTTTTGCATTACTTGCCTTCCATTTCGAGGTTGGCACTGTATTGTTTGAAGCACTATATATATAACTATTCTGGTGGCTGATGTGGAATATCGTCTCCTCAAATCTCTCCCGTTGATTTTCTCAAACCTCCTTTGTTTAACAATTTCCAGTGGACTAAGCCAAAGTAGTGAACACTACTAACCACATGCCTGGAATAAATATTTGAGAAATGCTATGGGCCATCAACTTTTGTGATTTGTAACTATCAAATAGTCATTAATGATGATTTTAATGGTGTGAGATTGGTGTGAGATTTCATTCAATGACTCACTTTTTTTTGTTGGTTACATGCTGGCTAGAATTTAACAAAATTGTTGGCCCCTTAGACTTTTCCTAAATATTTTTGGCAACCATTCTGATAAAGATACATAAAATATTTTTTTTAAAGTTGTTTACCTGTCAGGTTGTTAATAAA
>NC_029786.2:104077467-104084559 GCF_000816755.2 Arachis ipaensis | reverse complement strand
TTCGATTCAATTGATTTATATAATCTGAATCGAATCATACTTAAATTCTTTAGAAAAAGACAAATATATTCCTAATTTTTTATTTTGTAGACATTTAAATTCTTAAAAATTAAAAAATGCAATTAGATCTCGGACAAAAAAATACTCTACCCCCAAGTCTATCTTAGTCCAACCTCTCACTAATCTCTCAATCTGACAACAAAAAAAAAAAAATCCTAGCCCTCAACGTCTCCTTAGCTTCCTCTCCCTTTCTTCATTAAAGCTCGAGCTCTCTCATCTCTTACTCGCTAGCTCTCGCAATCTCAAGCTCTCTCCTTCTCTCGTCTCTAGTCTCGCACTCAAAGTCGTCGTCGCTCTCTGCGTCGCCAGTGGTCATCGTCTCACACGTAGTCTCATTCGCACACCTTTCCTAAGCTCGTTGTCGCCGATGGCAGAAGCAGGTCTCGGAATTGATCGTTGTTGTCGCTCCATGTCTCGTCACTGTCTCGCACTCAATCACACGCCTTTTTGCGCTCGTCGTCGCCGGCGGCAGAAGCAGCCATTCCCGAGGCTGGTCGTCATTTTCGTCTTCTTGCTTTGAGTCTCGCCATCAGCTCCCTTCGTGCAACCAGAAGCTGGTCCTCAATTTGGTGAGTTCCAATAAATTTTTCTGTTCTTTCTTTTTCAGTTTTGTTGTTGTAATTCATCTTTGTTGCTGCAATTTGTTGCTGGAAATATTAATGATGTTTTTTTTTGTTTTGCTGAAAATTATCATTAACATGAATTTGTTACTAATTATCACCAGTGAATCTTGAATAATTTGTTGTTAAAATTATCACTGAACTAGTTTTTTTTGTTGCTTAAAATCATCACTAAGATGAATTTTTTTACTAATTATCATTAGTGAACCTTGAATTTGTTGCTGTCTTGCTCAAATAATTACTTAACTAAATATTTTTGTTGTTGAAAATTATCACTGAGTTGAATTTGTTAGTAACTAAACTTTAAATTTGTTGTTGTCTTGCTGAATAATCACTTGTATATGAAAATGAATATTAAAAGGAGATCTCTGCTATATAGTATTATTATTTCTCCTTTTTTTTGAAGATTTACTGTTTAATATCATGCTTAGTTATGCTCAGAGCAGGACAGATTTGCATTATTGTTTATTTTTTTCGATGATTTACTATTTGTGATATGTCTTTAGTTACTACAAACATTAGCTAAATAGATATGATTCATTGGCTAAAATATTTGAGATTAGTTAGTACCTGAATTTCTAAAGAGATTTGAACTATGGATGTAATTGAGTTTGAGAAAAAATTGTTTACAGCAAGTGATCCTAAGGTATAATGATTGAATATATTTTTAATGATTGAGTGGCAATTGGCTAATTACATTGACTATATTGCCTCTTTTTAATTCTTATATTATAATCTTTATGGTGGTTTAAAAATTATGATGGATGATGTTTTTTCTGGGTTTGATCAGGTTATGATGAAAAAAAATGAGGTTTGATCAAATTTAAAAATAGAGGAATGCTAGGGAGCCAGTAGAATTTGTGATATATAACCATCAATTAGCTATCATCAATATTTTTAATGGTATGAGATGAAATCTAACGGTGTAGGATTACTCATTTTTCTTTTGATGGTTAAGTGCTGGCCAGATTTCAATAAAAGTGGTGGCCCCTAAACTTTTCCTTAAAGATAAATATCAACAGTCAACAGGATCGGATCATCTTGGTAACATTATCGTTCTTTGACATGAATTTTTCTAGTTGAATTAATGTTCTGATGAACATTTTACTTAAACTTACTTGACTTGAGTCTTGAGGTGTGCAAGCTGAAGATGAGATCAGATACTTTAAATTTTTTGTATATGTTTCTCTAATCTGGGTCTTTCTCTTTTTATACAAAAAGGAAAAAAGAAAGTTTATCAAAAATTTTACTGTATCAACCTCTTGTTTGATTATTGTGTTAGCTTATGTAAAAATACACCTCTTATTTTAAGAAATCTTAACCCCTCTTTTATTCTTAGCTTCTATACTTTGTATTATTTAGTAGAGTCTAATTACTTGTAATCAAATGCAATTATAAGATCATTGTAAACGATTAAGCCATCTTAATCATCAGCTACATAAAATCTTCTGGGTTAGTGTGATAAGCAACAAATAATTGATCAATAAACGCCACATATTCATAAATTTGAATTTATCGGCTAACTTTGTCAATGGAATTCTGTTATATTAGTTTTATATGGTCAATGTTTTTTTCTTAAAATTTAATTGTAACAACATTTTCATCTGTTGGCCTATAATGGACTCAAGTCTTTATGTTAAATGTGTAAGTAACTTAAAGGAAGTAAAAATTATAGTTTTGTCATTAGTTATGCTCTAAGTTAATGACGCTTAACAATCTTGACGTAATTAGATGTTGAATCTTTTGTTCAATAGCACATGGTAGGGTAAAGTTGCTAATTAGCCAAGGTCGCAAAATTGCTTCAAGATAATTAAGAAAGGAAATCGTTAGTATTTCAGTTTTTAAAATAATAGATTTTTTTATTATATTATCTTTTTTTAAAAAATATTATAATCATGAATGAACAATATAATTTAGTTGTGATGGTTTTAATGTATTAAAATTATTCAGTTAGCCACGGTTAAGGTAAAACAAATACTACCATTTATTTAAGCATGTTGATAATGAACTAAATTTAGAAAATAATTTACTCGCACATACATATATAAAGTTGTATGCTAAGTTGCTAACTTTTTTATGAAAATATTTTCTATAAAAAATTTTAACTAACTTTTATAAAATAATTGCTTAATATTTTTAAAATTAGAAAATAAATTATTATTAATAATATAATAATTTGATTTTCTAATTTAAAAATAAATAATTTGTAAAATTATAATATAATTTATATAATTTAAAAAAGATATAATTAGTAATAAATGAGAATATTATCTTCCTCCTAATAATATAATCATATGAAGCTCCTTACATGCATCATCATTCATATCCTTGACACTATTACTCTTAAGAAAATGCAAAACTCTTCCCAAAGCTATGAACGACCATTCAATATACTCTTGAGTCTCGACTTCTCTTACTCTTCTCATGATATTTGATACCATAACGGTAGTTAAAAATAGTTCCTCCAATTGTTGAACAAAATACTTTTGTATTTGCATAAATTCTTGAAATCCTCCTTAGTATCCAAAACCTCGGCAACAACAATGCAAGTTTCATTCACAACAAACCCTTTGCTAGGGTCATAAAATTTATCTAATTCTATACCGAATTTGCACTTCATAGTTGGAAGAACTTCAGGGCAGTATTCATAGGAACTCCCTGGCAAAATCATATACAAAATTATTGAAGTTCTATGATAGTTAAATTCATAAAAACATTTTATTATATATTAGATTGGGCAGAAACTACGTGAATCCGCCAAGTTAAAAATTGCTTCATCAATCAACCAAAGCACTTCTCTATACAATTCGAACCAGCTTAGTTCGAATTTCATTTGTATATAATTCGAACCGAATCAGCTCGAATTACTTGGCAACATTCACACTAATTCGAACAAGGTTGGTTCGAACTTAAAACATACATAATTCGAACTAGATGAGTTCGAATTATATAGGTGGAAGCTAACCAAAGTAATTCGAACCAAGTAGGTTCGAATTACTAATAACTAATTCGAACCAGGCTGGTTCGAATTAGTTAGGACTAGACCTGTATATATATGGTGTGAACGTGAGTATCTCTCATTAGAGGGGTAAGATGACTAGTGAGGAGAGTTTCGTAGTGTTGGTTCACCACAGAGGATCCATTAAGAGGAAAATTCGTTCCGGTGTGAAGTTCACTGATAAGGATCCTCTGTGTATGATCGTCAGGCCTACGACTAGGTATGAGGACCTTGTTAGCTCTGTACTGCTGAAACTTGGTCTCGAAGGTGTGAAACGGGTTAAGAAGTTTTTCTATCGCATTCCAATCACGGTGCTCCAGGAAACCGTTAAGTATGATTGTTTTACGATCGGGAGTGATGAGGACTTGCAGGTCATATTTCATTGTCGCCGGCAGTTTCCAGAGGTGAGGACACCAGAACTGTTGGCAAAGTTGGTTGACGTGGTATCCAGCTCGAGGGGTTTGAACCGGAATACCACCACTTTAGCCACGGTAGCCGGTTCTAGCTCCAGACCTGCCGTTGCTTCTTCCTCCGTCCCTGCGTACGAGCCACCCGTCCAACCTGTTGCCTCCCTTTCGTTCGCTGTTGATCTCAACGGCAGTGTAGGCGACGAGGTCGGAACAGGGGAATTTCCACGAACCTCTTTACAGTGTGTTGCACTGGCTGGGGTTGGAAATGGACTTTTGGATGATCCAGAGGATGATGATATCGAGCCGGATATAATTGTTGATGACAGTGGCGATGATGTCGGAGCAAGTGAGCCTGCTGGGGCGGGCGGTGGTTCTAGCTCTGGCACACAGCAGTACCCTCCACATTTTTCCTCTTTGGACTTAGATGCCATGAGGCAGGAGGGGGTTCCTGGGCAGCTGGCTGGATTTGGCGCTAGAGATGGTGAAGGGTCTGCAGGTCTGACAGAATTTTAGGTTGGTCAGCGATTTCAGGATAAAGATGAGGCCCTGTTAAGTGTGAAGACTTACAGCATCCGTCGAGGGGTACAGTACAAGGTCGTGGAGTCTGACTATCGCCGGTATGTGGACAAGTGTTCTGAGTTTGGGAATGGGTGCACATGGTTGATTTGCCTGAGTCTTCGACAGTGCAAGGGCCTTTGGGAAGTCAAACGCTACAACGGACCGCATACGTGTCTCGCCACCTCCATCTCCAGCGACCACAGGACTTTGGATTACCATGTGATATCGGCATTCATTATGCCAATGGTTAGGGCTGATGCATCCGTCAGCATCAAGGTGCTCCTAAATGCCACCGCCGCACACTTTGGGTTTAGGCCGACGTATAGGAGGGTCTGGTTAGCCAAGCAGAAGGCTGTTGCCCTCATCTATGGTGACTGGGATGAGTCGTACAACGAGCTCCCAAGGTGGGTGTTAAGAGTCCAGTTGACGATGCCTGGTACTGTTGCAGTCCTTAGGACGAGTCCTGTTCGTATCGGTGCACAGCTGGACGAGTCTCAAGCTTATTTTCACAGACTATTCTGCACGTTTCCACCATGTATCGAGGCATTCCGTCATTGCAAGCCCCTAGTTAGTATTGACGGCACCCATCTCTATGGCAAGTATAGGGGAACGTTGCTTGT
Source organism: Arachis ipaensis (assembly GCF_000816755.2). Lineage (NCBI taxonomy): Eukaryota > Viridiplantae > Streptophyta > Magnoliopsida > Fabales > Fabaceae > Arachis > Arachis ipaensis. Next base: position 104,079,293 of record NC_029786.2, on the reverse strand, counting down.
TGCGATTGCACAGGACGGGAACTCCAACATACTCCCTGTGGCATTCGCATTAGTCGAGGGTGAGAATGCTGAGTCGTGGGCCTTCTTTCTCTCCCACCTGCGTGAGCATGTGACACTGCAGCCGGGTCTGCTGGTTATATTGGACAGGCATAACGGCATCAAGGCCGCGCTTGAGGCTCCTGACGGAGGATGGTTACCTCCGTCTGCATACCGGGCATTCTACATTCGACATGTAGCGGCAAATTTCGCCCTAACCTTCAAGGACAAAGACGCAAGGAGGATACTTGTGAATGCGGCGTACGCTAAGACCGAGGTCGAGTTCCATTACTGGTTTGATATTCTGAGGTCTAAAGACCTGGCGATGTGTGACTGGGCGAACCGGATTGAGTATTCATTGTGGACACAGCATTGTGATGAGGGGCGTAGATTTGGACACATGACGACGAATATCTCTGAGTGTGTGAACTCAATCCTCAAGGGTGTTAGAAACCTTCCTGTGTGCTCGCTAGTGAAGGCAACATACGGAAGGTTGGCCGAATCATTTGTTCGCAAAGGGAGAGAGGCTGAGGCACAGTAGGGAACCGGACAACAATTTAGTCAGCACTTGGTGAAGTGTATAGAGGCCAACTTGAAGACGGCTCGGTGCTTCACGGTGACTTTTTATGACAGGGATAACTCCGAGTTCACCGTCGCAAAGACAACTCCTACTGGTTCTTTCTCACTGCGTAGCTACAGAGTCTCGCTTGCATCTCAGACATGTGACTGCAGATACTTCCAGGCACTTCATTTCCCGTGTCCCCACGCACTGGCATGCTGTGCCTACTCACGGCTTACATGGGAGCCTTACGTCCACCAGGTGTGTATCGTCTTAGTTCGGTCTTCAGTGTGTATCGGATGGGTTTCAAATCTCCCATTCCAGAGGGTTTCTGGCCACCATATGATGGGCCGACTGTCATCCCAGACCCGAATAAGAGGCGTGCGAGAGAGGGTCGTCCGAGGTCCACTCGGATACGGACCAATATGGACGAGGCAGACCCGAACCGGCCAAAGAGATGTGGGCTTTGTCGGCAGCCCGGCCACACACGTCGGAGTTGCCCACAGCTCCGAGGAGCAGAGCACACACGGGGACATGATTAGGTGTATTGCTAGCTTTGGTACTTTTGTTATTTCAATTTCGCATTTAGATTCCAGTATTATCGGTTTTCTTACTTGTAGTTGGTAAGTGATAACATTTGTTAATGTTAGTGCGATGTACTGTGAATGGGATCATAATTGATGAATATGTTTTGTTTCCAGAGTTTTAAATGAAATGTATGTTGAATGCACACCGGAATAACAAACTCTACGAGTTAAATTAAGACATGACGCAGAAGCTATGCTAGTAACAGAAATTAGATTTTTGAACGAATTGTGAGTAATTCGAACCAACCTGGTTCGAATTACTATTTGATGCAATTTGAGAGTATCGAACCAAGTCGGTTCGAATTACTTGGGGAGTGGTTCACGTGTGTAATTCGAACCAAGCTAGTTCGAATTATGTAATTTGTAGTTCGAACCAAGTTGGTTCGATTTATATGTTAACGTAGTTCGAACCAAACTAGTTCGAATTACATAGTAATGTGCTTTGGCTGATTCGTGAAGCAATTTTCAGTTTGGCTGATTCAGGTAATTTTTTTGCTCCCTTGGCTTATTTCTGTTTTTTGCCCTATTAGATTCTCTAAATTTTAAATTTTTACTTTAGAGAATAAAGTGATATCTCACCTTTAAATGTGATTTTTTTATATTTTTTTTGTTTCACCTATAAAATAAATGGTGAGATATTACAT
>NC_029786.2:104074936-104077405 GCF_000816755.2 Arachis ipaensis | reverse complement strand
AGATCCAAATCCATATATATATATATATATATATATATATTGAACAAAGGGAGCTCAACACAATAAAGTGGAGCAACAAGGATTCAAGCACAATAAAAACAAAACATAAAACACAGATAACAAGTATAATCCGTTGTTATCTCCAGCATTGCCATCAACAACCAAATGGATCAACTCCACACCATTCCCTATAACTCGAAAATGACATAATCTTTAACACCTTCAACACTTGTCTCTAATCTCTGAAACACTCTGCTATTCCGCTCCAACCAAATGTTCTAAATGACCGCAAAAAAGCCTATTAGCCATTTCTGTGCTCCGACTTTCTGCCTGGTACTCCAGTCCAACTCTCGAAGAATTCTTTAACGGTCCCGGAATAATGGCCCATGCTCTATCAGCATACTTCAACCAAGCACACCACACCTGCCACGTAAACTCACAGGCAAAAAATAAATGATGTACAAATTATATATCCTTTTTACACAAAACACATATATTGTCATTATGATTAATAATGCCCAGTCTACTCAGCCTCTCCTTCGTGTTGACCCTGCCTACTAAAACAAACCATGCAAATAGTTCAACTCTTGGAGGAACCAAGCCATGCCAAATCGAACTAGTGAAGCTGTAACTCATGATATCCTCTGAAAGAATCTCTTTCTGCAGCACCTGCACAAAAAAATTAGTAGAAAAATACCTTTTTTTTTTGTCAAATTTCCATACAACTCAGTCCTCTCTATCACTCGATAATCTTACAACCCGTAACCGGTCGTGAAGTTGGTTGAGTAACTCTAACTCCCATTGGAATAGTTCTCTCCTCCACTGGAAGTTCCATACCCATTCTACCACATCCCAAAAGCCACAGTCCCCTATTATGAAACCTTGTTGATTTGAAACAGAGAAGAGTCTCGGAAAACTATCTTTCAAAGAGCCACCTTGTAACCAAGCATCCTCCCAAAAATGAGTGCTCCTGCCGTTTTCCATCTCCATAGACAAACCACTGATCATCTTGTCTCTTACCTGTTGCTCCTTGATATTAAACTGGCAGATATCTTTCCAAGGGCCCATCTTGATGGCAAGGTCTGGCTTGACAAAATTACAGTTGGGTCCAACTGATTACAAGAGCATAAAACCTTCTTCCACAGCGGACAGTCCTCCTTTGAGAAGCGCCACCACCACTTGAACAGAAGCGATGCATTTCTAATTAATTAGAGCATCTCCCACCTCCAAGCCACCTAGCTTTTTCGGAGCTTGAACTACCTCCCATTTCACCAGTGGTATACCATGATTCCCATCCTCTTTACTCCACATGAACCTTCTCTGAAGTCCAATTATCTTTTCTGCAACCGTTTTTGACATCTTGTACAAGCTCAAGTAGTAAACCGGCAGACTATTGAGAACAGATTTTATTATTTCCTGCGGACAGAATAAGATTGTGTCATCTGCAAATTGGAGATGCGACAATTCTATATTGTCCCTTCCCACCAGCAATGAAAAAATCCGTCCATTCCTTACGGCCTCCCCCACCATCCTGTGCAGAACGTCAACGACAAGAACGAACAGAAAAGGAGATAGAGGGTCTCCTTGTCTGAGTCCTCTCTCCATCTTGAACGGCTTGGATGGTGACCCATTGATCAACACTGACGTAGACGCTGTAGTCACACATTCCTTCACCCAAGTTCTCCATCTAAGACCAAAGCCTATCTTCTACAGCACTATATCCACAAAGCTTCACCTCACTCTGTCGTAGGTTTTCTGAAAGTCTAGTTTATATATATATATATATGATTGAAATTGGACTCATAAGGAACAATTGGAAAAGAAAATGAACAAAACATATCTTTTAGGGTCAATTTAGTCTTTAAAAAAATTGATTTTTAGAATATTCAAAAGTGAATTAAATAAAATCTTTATTATATGATTACAGTCTTCAACATGAACTGCAATTCGCGAGTCGATTCAAATTGCTCATAAAAATAGATGAATCGAACCACTAAAATTAGGACTTGTTTAGAAGTAGATTAATTTGACTTAATTTACAGCTCCATAGTAAATGGGTACGATATTAGCTATTTATTTTTTGTATATAAAATTTATTTTGGTTCATATATAATGTTTTTTTAATTAATTAATTTTTTAAACTTTAAATAATTTATTATCAAAGTATATGAATGCATAACAATTTTTTTTATTCGTATGGATATCAAGTAAAAAGAATTGCTAAAATTATATAATAATTTTTAAACAAAAAATAAATTATAAAAAGAGAATCAAACGAATCAACTCGTTTAATTCGTTAATTCGAATGAGTCAAATTAAATTGATGTATTCCCAACTTGTTTAAAATACGGATCAATTCGTTTTTTTAAATTTTAGCTCGCTGTTTACAGAAAATACCATTATCTATCATTGTAGTTCTAGCACTTTTTAATTTTAATATTAAAAAGATAATTATATTTTACATTGTTA
>NC_029786.2:104067446-104074844 GCF_000816755.2 Arachis ipaensis | reverse complement strand
CTGGCCCACTAATTTATTTTACTATAAAAATAAAAAATTAACCACTCATAAATTAAATCCTTCAATTTATACACTAGAATTTGAACTTATCACTCCTTACCCTCAGATTTTAATTAAAATTTTGTCTAGTCTCAAATTTAAATCTCAGATTTAATTTTTACAATTAAAAAAAAATCACTTCCATATTAAATTGAAACATTCCGTCATCCATGACGGCGAAAGCTAGTGCACTCTAGGCAAAGTAGGGAGTGCAGCACTCTTTAAAAGTTAACCTACTATGAAAAGTGATCAGGTAAATTAAATTTATTTATTATTGTTTTTTTTTTTTTCATGGGCTGAACAAACAAATCGACACTAACAAAAAAAACTAATTCACTCGTTTAACACAGGACTATCTTTACACCAGAAAAATACTCAAAAAAAATTGATCGAATTCCTCCATTACTCTGTTATTATTGATGTGATGTCTTCAAGTATTTTCACTGTTTTGTTTGTTAGCAGGTGCTTCCACTATTGTTCTGTTTAGCCACAGATTTTTGACGTTCTTGAACTCACCCCATTCCACCTTTACCATAAATGGACCTTCAAAGTCCGAAAAATTGCTGTCATAGAAAAGGAAGACGCTGTGTGGCCGCTGTGCTGGTTGGCTAACTCTAAACATAAAACTGAACCCGGTCTCCATGAAGGCGCCATGATTCTCAAATGACGACACAGTCAAAGTACAATATACATGACAGTTACAACAAGTCCATTATCTTTTATTTCAAATTATCCTCAACGTGTACGTAAGAATAAAAAATTAAAATACAATTATATTTAAACAATTATTTGTATTATTTTATATTAATTTATTCAAAAAATAATTAAATTTTGAAGCTAATTGGTATAAAATATTACAGATATAAAACTAAAAAAAAAATTTATTTGTATAAGAATGAGCCTAATAAATAATTATTCTATTTAATATATAATTAAGAGTATTTCTTTCTTTGCCAACAAACTATGGTTCAAATGACATAATTTCTATATTCACCTATACTATTTTTTTATTTTGAACTTCAGCCCAATATCTGAGACTTACAAAAAAAATCTAAAACTTGTAAAAAATGATTAACTTGATTAACAGGTTACCTTTTTAAATCCAGACCATTCAAATAAAATATAATAAATGAAGAGTTCAGATTTAATGAATCTACAAGATGTGCAGCACTCCATACTTAGTAAGGAGCGTTTAAGGATGAGCCATCCATGACCAACCATGATACAACAATAATTTCCATTACTAAAAGAAAAAATAATAATAAATAAATAAATAAATAAATAATAATTTTTTTACCGGAGAGAGAAGAAGAAGAAGAAAGAGAAAGAAGGTGTAGTAAAGTCTAGAAGTGTCGCTCAACAAACAACATAAACACACTTTCTGTGTTCCTTCTTCTGTCATCAAAATCTACCTTACTCTCAATTCTTCTCAAACGTAGGGTTTTTGTCTCTCTCTAACAAAACCATGAGGTACTTTTTTCATTTCAATTTTATTTATTTATTTTTTATGTTCATATGTATGTTTAAAAGTGTTAATCCTCTGAACTTAGCATCTTAAGTTTGATTATGATTAGTGATTATGTTGAGTAATCATAGTTTTTGAAATGGAAACAGGACACATGTTAGTTAATGGTTTATACCACTGAAGTTTGCATTACTTTGTTCATTTTTTATTATATTGTAAAAGTTTTCTCTTATTATAACTCATTGGCAAGTTTAGGAAGTGTGATTTTCTATGAAGAGTGTGGGAAAATATGATTGTGGTTTTTCAATTACTAGCAGCTATACATGCCTTTTTTGCATTGTCAAGTTGCTGAACATTGATATTAATAATTTTGATTTTTGTTGATGTTAGTTAAATTTTAATCTTAATTTGTTGTGCTGCAATTTGTGTTATTGGGATGAATAGCTTTTTTGGTAGTTCAACTTATAGTATACTATCTAGGTTTCTTGCATGCATTTTGGGAATTTTCATTTTTAGGGATCAAATTCTTCCATTTGCATCAGCATTCATGTAGTGAATCAGAAAGTTGAGTATTGTGATTGATACTGTAAAGGAATTTATACTTTTAGTAAATACAAATTAAATCCTTTTGATTTTTGTGTTCTGATCGTGTTTTTTACATCATTTGCTGTGTGCAGCCGTCATCCTGAGGTTAAGTGGGCTCAAAGGCTGGACAAGGTTTATATAACGGTTCAGTTGCCGGATTCGAAGAATGCGAAAGTGGACCTAACTCCAGATGGTACTTTCACCTTTTCGGCTACTGCTGGTGCCGAAGATCATCTGTATGACTTGAAGTTGGATCTCTTTGACAAGGTTAATGTAGAGGTGAGACTCAAATTTTCCTATTTATAGATAGCAATGACATATCTATAAAATTTACCGTGTAAAATTCTTTTATGATAATCAGGTGTGACCATGTAGGTTAAAGTAGTTTTCTTTGAAATGGTTGATGTGGAAGTTGATTCTTTTTGTCTATGCATCATCATCTACTTAGATATTAGTTTAAGAAACTAAACTAAAGTATTGCATTATCCATGATGTGCTTGCACTTTAGGATGATGTTTGTTGTTGATGTAATCTCCATGGAGTACATGTAACATGTTTAAGTCTCTTTAATGTTTTTGAAATTTGTCTAAGAAATTTAGTGTTTTGTTAATTGCACTAGAACTATTTTTGTTTTTCAATGCATATTCTATTGGTTTCAGGAGAGCAAGATTAATGTAGGGGTGAGAGGCATATTCTGTGTGGTGGAGAAGGCAGAGAAAGGATGGTGGAAAAGGTTACTACGAGGAGAAGGAAAGCCTCCGCATTATGTGAAAGTAGATTGGGATAAATGGGTTGATGAAGATGAAGATGATGGTGGTATGGACATGCCTAAATCATGTTATTAGCAATTTTTGAAATTCTCTGTTTCATGGCTGCGGTTTTCTGACCGATTATCCTGTTTGTTTGCTTAGGTCTTGGTGATCTAGACTTGGGAGGGATGGATTTCTCGGTATGCAATGTGTTTGGATGAATTCATCTGTTTGGACACCCTTTCTTGTTTGATGTAATCTGTTCTAAATTCTAATTCTATTGAATGCTGCAGAAATTTGGTGGGATGGGCGATGATGCAATGGGTGATTTCGATGATGACGATGATGATGGTAAGTATGCTGCAAAATTAGCATTTGATATTTGGTGTGTGTGAAGTACTTATTATACATCATCATTTTAGAAATCATGGGTATGTGTGAACTTTACTCACTAGTATTAATCCCCTAGAGGGGAAGCCAATGAATCATGAAACTAACTTGAATTAACTGATTGAATTGCCAAATTCATCTGGGAAGAAAAGGTTTTGTTGGTTTTATAACTATGAGGCATATGATACTATATTTGAGGCCAAAGTCAGTTGCCGTTTAGGATTTAAATTGGTGGATCTACCTTTTTTCGTCGGCCGCAGAATATGGTCATTTTTAGCATCATTTAGGAAGTGTCCTAAATGAACCAACATGATCAATTGCTGTAGAAGGTGCATTGTAGCATTGTTCTCCCATTCTTAAGGCCTCAAGTATGGTACTTTAGGGTTTTCGTGCTTTAGGATTCGTTTATTTGGCCGACTGAAATATATTTGTTTGCCAATTATAATAGAGCAAGAAGTGTCGAAGCCCGGAGGACAGGGGACTAGTACTGAGAAAGAGGGAGCTTCCACGGCCGGAGATCAAGATGCTGCCGGGGAGGCTTCAACAGAGAAAAAAGAAGCTGCTCCAAGCACATAATACCCTTTCAGTTCAAGATCTTCAACACCTGGATGATGCTTATAAGCATGCAGTAGATTATTTCAGTATTGTAGTGTGAATTGATAGTTCTTGAAGTAGAGACATCATATTACCCCTGTTTCTTGACCCTAAAACATTGGTGTCTTGGTGAGTAGTGAGTGCTATTGGCATAGTCAACGACTTAACATTCATTCTCTCTAGCTGAAGTAGGATATTGTACAAGTGAGACTTTTTTTTTATTTCATGAAGGAATTTGGTATCAGAATATCTATATAATATTATTCATCATGCTGCCTATTAATTTTCATGGCAACTGTTGATGGAGCCGAGTGTGTTTATTATTTCTCTTTCCTAGTCAAAGACCATATTGTTTATAAATGTTTTTAAGGCCGATATTAATTGGATTCTAGGATAGGAAATTTTTGAACATTTTCAACAGAAATAGGATTTGATATCTGCTTTATCATCTTACTCTTGATATTATGCTAATTTAATACTCAAGAACATACCACAAGAAAAGTTTTGTGGCTATTAAGGAGAGTTGATATTCAATTTAACTCATAAAGTATGATGTCGAATTCAAATTGATTTAAAATTATAATTGGTTTAATTTGAACGGTAAAATTTATAATAACTTTTGTTAGTTCCTGAATTAATTTTTATGAATAGCATATTGTTAACTTGTTAAGATTTAAACTTTTTATCTAAGTTTTATGTGATTAAAACATACTAAACCTTTTATATTTTCACAAAAAAGGACCATATAATCAAACTTCAATTTGCTCTAACAGACCCCAATCGCATGGAATATGAGCAAAGGATTCAAATCACAATAAATTAATGCAAGTTCTGATTACAAATTTCAGAATTCAATTTTGTTCTATTGAAGTTTTAAGAGTCAAACTAAATTGTTCTTCAAATTATAAGGGTCAAATTGAGTATTAACTCGAAAATCATATCTGAATATTACCATGTTTCACTTTCATTCATCGTTTTAATCCTCAAAATATCAGTTTTATAATGAAATAGTTTGTAAACCAGTGAATTTTATTAAGTATAATAAAAACAACTTTTGAGGTATTCTTTAACATGAAAAATGTGTAATTTATCTTCCATTCAATGCCTCAAAAGTATCAGAGAAGTAGAACATCAATTCAAGAACTTATCCATACCATGCCTCAAAATCACTAGAACAAACAATTTAAGTTGGACCACCCAAACATTTAGTGTACAATCGGAAGGAGCATTTCTAAGCATATGAATGATGGGGTGGATGTATTCTATTTCAACAATTAACATTATCACCATCATCACTTTGGTGAGTTCTTGTAATATCTGCATTTTCGCGACTCTAAATGCAAGAACAAAAAACACTGGAAACCTACAACCAAGAATGCAAGGGAATCACAAACAGCAATCTGTTGAGCAGGGATCCGATGCCTCTAAAACTAGCAACTGGACCATATAAAGTAGTTCCATGTAACAGTTGTATCAACCTCTACCTCTCCCTGCACCTGTCGGAAGAAGAAGAAACATAAATTAAGATAACAAGGACTATACCGAAATTTGTATTATAACTGATCCTAATATGATATCTGTACGTTTCAGGAATTTTAGACATAGTTTAAGCTTTCAATCATAAGTTGTATTGAACCAAAATACGCATAATCAAACATGCATTAACTTCACTCTATTATGACTTGATCGCTAAAATCACTTTTTTCCTTGACCATCCAGACAAGGGAAAGTAAGATTTGTAAGCGTATGTGTGGAAGTATAAAGTAAATGCATAATACCACAGATCCCATGAACTCGTTCATGGCAAATTCGAGGGATAAAACTTAGATAATGAAAAGTTGCTACATGAAATGCAGAGAGTTTGGAATGATGTAAGGGATGATTTACCTCTGTTACCACCAGGCTTTCCACCTGGGCCCCCCCTGCCTCGGCCTCCTCCTGGCCCTTTAGCTCCACCTTCATCAAGGCCACGGCCCATTCCTTTTGCTGGCCGTCCACCAGGACCATCCTCTCTCCCCCTTCCCCTTCCACGTCCAACACCAGGCGGTTTGCGATCTGAAAAAGGTGATCACAATTAAGGAGTTTCCAGCATATTTTTCTTTAGAAGAAACCTAGAAGACTACATGAATAGCTATTCAACTCATTCTATATGTGTAAATATAACTTGTTTAAACTTTAAAGTGATTATTATCTTTATTTCTTGTTTATTCCCCACTTTGATCACCTCTACGACTTAAATATCACTACGAAAAATGAGCTAGATGTGGAAAAAAGGCTCACCTCCACGGCTCTTGGTTTCTTCCTGAACTTTGTCAATAACCTAAAACAACAGGCAATACAGCAACATCAGGGGATGAACGTATGCATGAATCATGATCACGAATTCCAACATAATGTGAAAATCACTGCTACAAACCTCATCAGGAACTCGAAGATACTTGATTGTGTTTCCACGAATGTAGCATTCCGGCATACGCCAAAATCTATCTCCGTCCTACATAACCAATTCCAATCACACATTATAAAAGATTTCACAGCACACAACATATCATGATGAATATACAAGAACCAACGGCAAAAGAACAATACTTTAGAGGTACAAATGACTTCTCTTAGATGGATGTTCATCCATGTATCACAATTCACCAAATGCCCGTTATAAGTCTCTCCATTTTTCAGCTCCACCAACTGTTCCAACAGAAACATATAGTAAAAATCAAAATATAAAACATAAATAACTACTTCAGAACTCATACATACAATGATACATGATTTGCTGACACAAACGCTAACATGATAGTGTATCAAAATCAAACAGTATCTCTGCAATTTACACTATATCACATGAATTAGGTAAACATAGAGCAAAGGCCTCGCAGACACTCACCATTGGGTGGCCTTGGGCAGTCTTCAGAAGAGAAAGGGGCAGCTGAAAAAAAAAAAAAAGACAAGAAAAGAAAGCAATCAGAAAACGAGAGGCAAAATAAATTAATAGACCGCAGAATGCAACCCTAATTACAGTGACCCAATTGAGTTTTTCGGTGAAAGATTAGATTTTTGAGTACAAGTTATGATCTTGGGATGTGGGAATCAAAGAATGAGATCTGGGTTAATGGGTTTACTGAAAAGGGTTTATACCATAACAAAAAATAAAACTTTGGAAAACATATGGAGAAGAGTGTGAGAGAGAAACGGGGCGAGTGAGTTACCATGTCGTGAATCGAAGGTGGTTGTGGTTTAAGGTTTGATTATGCAGCAGAGAGCTCTTTGAAGGTTTTGAATATACGAGGAGCTAAAAAAGCGAAGGAGGAGAGAGCTCGATGAAGCTGTTGAATTTGAGATGCTGACAAGAAAGTTTTTTTTTGGAACAGAGTTTCAATTTTGAGCATCAATTTGAAACTTCACCAAAAAAATAAAAAGAAAATCTGTCAATGCCCATTTGACTTTGGCAACCTTTTCTTTTTAGGTAAAGAATAAAATATAAGATAAAGAATAATTTTAAATAAAATAGAATAAAATATTTGAGAATTTCATAGTTTACGAAGTTTAGGACTAAAACAAAAAAATCTCATAATT
>NC_029786.2:104066244-104067415 GCF_000816755.2 Arachis ipaensis | reverse complement strand
TATAAAATTACAGCAAACCAATATTTTTTAGTCTTAATAAATTAATGAAAAAGAACAAGACGCATTATATATATATATTTTATATATTTTTTTCTTACATTTGTGAAATTATAGTTCATGTAATCGACACAATTAAAAAAAATTAAAATTAGAATGATAAATTTTAATCTTATCTATTCATAGCATGAATTATTAAGCTTATAAAGATTTAAAAGCCAGGATTACAAACATGACAACGTTACATTATTATAATTTACTTTCTTAATTCAAATAAAATTATTCAATTTGATTTATTATGTTTTTTTATAACATGATATGATTATTTATATATAATTTTGATACTATTTTACTTNNNTAACACTAGCCAATGATTCATCATATGTAGATATGAAATAATTGAAGAATTAAACATAAAGTTTACTTTAAATATGAGAATTCCTATCTCCTGATTTGTTGTAGTTTTGTATAAATTATAGAGTTTTTTCGGTTTTAGCTTCAAACTTCATAAACTATGAAATTCTCAAATGTTTTACTCAACTTTATTTAAAATCAACCTTTATCCCATGATTTATACTCACCATAACGATTTATGTACTGCAGGATATATAAGTATGAATCATTGTATCCCACCATATTTTATATATTTTTTTTCTTCTAAAATTTGTATAGAAGCAACGACTTATATAAAAAGTGGGAGGACAAAAATATTGTCCTTTTTTCATTTAGAACAATTTGATCATTTTTATTCTCATTTAGTTTCTTTAAATAATTTACCCTTGTAAATATGAATAATTGTTCGAATATTTTTTCTCACAAATACGTTGGTGGACGTATATATATAAAGGCATCATTGTATTCTCTCTACTCTCTATGTAGGTGTGTTGCGTGAATAGGTATTGAAGTAGCAACAATGATAAAAACTCAAGTACAGTCAACTTTATATAAAATTAATAACTGAGAGAGAAAGCCGTTAGATAATTTTCATTCAAAGTCACACAGAGGAGGGACATAGATTTTGAAAGATGAAATAGGTGTTCTCTTTCCTCAACATGAGATCTCTTAGTTTAACTCTTTCAAGCTTCTTTAGATCTACACAGTTGTCCATTTCTTCTCATCTTTTTTATTTTCAAAGCTCTTCCCCTCCATCGTTGGGGAATTCACCATTCACCTT
>NC_029786.2:104033503-104066180 GCF_000816755.2 Arachis ipaensis | reverse complement strand
AACATAATCCGACCAAAAAAAAAAAAAACACTTAATTGTCTATCCATTATAGCAACTCTATTAGCATGATTAAGATGTACATAGTTAGATCATTTATTTACCGTTTATTTGCCATAGATCATTCATTTTATATCTTTACTCTAGTTAGTTAAAATAACAATTTTGTCTCGCCAATAAGTTATAGCTCAAATGGCATAGTCTCCCCATACTCAATTAAGAGGTTGCGGATTCAAGTTTTCTATTTTTGATAAAAAAAAAAAAACACAATTTTATTAGTCTCTTGTATATAAATAAGACTATTCTTTGTACAGTATAGGGTGTGATTTGTCACTCTTCTTTCTTCTCTTTCACCATTTTTCTTTTTTTCTTTGCACAGCCTCACTAGCTCACTGACTCAGATGCCAAGTTTTAACTTTTAACACTAAGATATCATAAAGCTAATAAAATATCAGAAATGATAAGAACAACAACAATGAACAAGTATAACTCAAATTGACCAACCTAATTAACTTGCATGGTTTGTTGATTAAAGTATCCCCATGGAAAAAATAAATTAAGGAAAAGAAAAACTATATATATAAACAGGTAGCCTTGTTAAAGTATTCTCACAACAAAAAAATAAATATGATTATAAGAACTATACATCATATATTTTTAACTTTAGGGTGCCCAAAATCATTCTAATGCACAATACTGTAATGCAGTCAATAGTTAATGTTATTAGCAAAAACTATCGTTGCAGTTGAACAGACCCTAATAACAGTGACCCAATTGAATTTTTCGTGAAAGATTAGATTTTTTAGTACAAGTTATGATTTTGGGATAATGAGATATGGGTTAATGGGTTTACTGAAAAGGGTTTATACCATAATAAAAAATAAGAACTTTGGAAAACATATTGAGAGTGTGAGAGAGAAATGGGTGAGAGTGAGTTACCATGTCGTGAATCAACGGTGGTTGTGGTTTAAGGTTTCATTATGCAGCAGAGAGCACTTTGAAGGTTTTGAATATACGAGGAGCTGAAAAAGCGGAGGAGGAGAGAGCTCGATGAATCTGTTGAATTTGAGATGCTAAAAATAAGTTTTTTTTAAAACAGAGTTTCAATTTTGAGGGTCAAATTGAAACTTCACCAAAAAAATAAAAAGAAAATCTATCAATGCCGATTTGACTTTACGAATTATGATTTTGTGTGGCAACTTTTTCGTTTTAGGTAGGTTGTTTATGTTTTGCATCGAATCATCGATTATGAGAAAAAAAAAATGGTAAATACTAAATCGGTATTTAAAAAATTCTAGAGTTGATAAAATGGTTTCTCACTGTTGTTATTGACAAAATGATACTTGAATAATTTTAAAAATTGATAAGCGTGTCCTTATGTTTGCCGGACCACAATTTCGATGAGGACGATGCTGAGCTGGCAACCGATTTTTGCTGACAAAGTAAGTTTAGTTTTAGTTTTTGAATTACATAAATCATCATCCTAAGTAGAAAATCCCTAATTCAGATTCATTTTGCCCTAAATCAAATTGTTTGCCCTAAGCCATTATTAGCACTTACTGTGACTAAGTGTTTCTCCCATTATTTCACTACGAGTAAAACTGAAAGGTCACGTAGAGAGTGAGAGACGATTGTTGCGGAAACTTGGCACAAAGAAGAACGAAATGACATGGGAGACATTGTCGAATCTGGAGCTTCAAGTGGCATCATTGTGACTCCATTCTTCACTATGAACGACCCTACAAAGAGACAGGTGTTACTTCATTCTATGGTTTTAGTAGTGCACTATTTTTGTTGTTTGTATTATGTGCTGATAACTTCTTGTTTATTCATTGTATCTTCCCTCTACTACTTTTTAGATGGATCGTCTAGTTATATTTGTGTATCATCACATGGGTTCTTTGAAAAGGGTGAAGACGGTAATGTAATATACGATAGGGTTTAGTAACTGAGATACATCGGGTGAATGTGGAGATATGCAATTTATTTTTTGTTGAAGGCTTATTTTGGGTTACCCTAGATTTAATGAAGTGTATTGGCTAGAACCTGGTTTAGATTTAGCTAAGGGTCTAAGAGTGCTTAGGACGGATGCTGAAGTGATGAGGATGTGTGAGAGTGCTATGAAGAATGACAATGCTGTCTATCTTTATTTTGATCACCCTATTGATGCCAACCCTGAAATTGTTGATGACGATGTGGTGTCTGATGGTGGTAGTGATAGTGTGTATGAGATATATCCACCTGTTGATGATGTGCAAGAAGATAAAGTGACTAATAAAGTAGTTGGTGAGACTAATGAGAAACGGAATGAAGTAGTGACTAAGGTCACTGTTCCCAATTGCGAACAATCAACTGTTCCCAATTGCGTATGGGATTATGGACGCAGAGACTAGGAAAAATTGGAGATTTTTTTTTGAGGAATTACATCCACAAAGTCATCCTGAACAGTTAAACACATCAATCTATCTTACCTTGTTGTTTACAACATGTTGGATCTGAATCTGTATAACTGTTTATTTAACTACCAAAATGATCCAGATCAACATGAATGATGGGACCATTACAATAAATGCACCACCTCCTAATGCAGACACTATACCAGCAGTTTTGAACTTGGTACAACCAGAAATTACCAGCACCTCAAGTGACCACCAGACCAATAATACCACCACCTATAAAGAGAGGCAGACCTACTTTTGTAAGGGGCAACCCAGTTAATCCAAGAGGAAGAGGCAAATTCACTCGAGGATCACTGGCAGCCACTGCAACTACATCTCCAACTCCAGCACAATATGTCGCGGCTACACCAACACCCCCTGCTCAACCTAGGGTTGTCAGTCCTCCTATTGGGTCTAAGAGTCTAAGTCCAGCCTCACCATCAAGTGTTGCAGCCTAACACTCCCTACTTAACCTAGGGTTGTCAGTCCTCCTATTGGCTCTAAGAGTCTAAGTCCAACCTCACCATCAAGTGTTGCAGCTTCAGGTAGTGGGTCTGGATCAATGAAGCAACTCAGCAAGGTCCAATAGTTAGGTCCATTCTTCAAGCCCAAACATCAACTCCATTTAGGCCACCAACTGTGACAAGAGAGACGATGGCAACATCAAGCCCAGCCACCCAGAACAGATTTGCAGGCTTTATGTCCACCTCATCTTTGAGGAGGAAAAAGTTATTTGGACCACCACCATCAAAGCCAGCCACAAATGAGAAGAATGAGTGATATGAGAATCTTGGTTATTCACTTTGATGTTAGTTCCATTTTGGATATGAAATAGTTACTTTGAACATAAGTGTTATTTTGGCATATTAGTACTATCCTAGATTCTTGTGGTTTGTTAGTGTCATTTTAGGTCTGCCAGTAGGTTACTTTGAACAATTATGGATTCTATTTTCATGTTATATTACTGGTATTTTAATGTATCTGATATGCATTAAACTACTCTCCTATGAATAATGGAGTTCCTGTTTTGAGACTTTGAGCATAAGAACATATGCAACCTTATTACATATTGTAACTTGTTGTCGATTAGAATGGAACTGTTGGCAATAAATAGTATAATCACAATCTAATTAATCATGTGTCAAATAATTTGATATTGTTATTATATTAAAATGTTAATATAATAAGGTCCTTACTGAAATTTAGAGATTTATCATTGTAATAGTGATTATAATATTGAGAGATAAATCTTTTATAAAATCTAAATTGTTCTTGGTCATCGGATTATTAAAAAAGGACATTAATAATCCGGAAAGATCATATATATATATATAATGGTTTTCATTGGATGAAGATTAATAGATCTCATTTATTAAATTACATATATATATGGTGCATATAGAGATATGACCATTAAACTGACTCACTTTGAGAATTTCTAATGTTTATAATTACCGCATATTTGTCAATAGGGTATTCTCAAGATGAACATAGTAATAGAGTTTCCTTTGACTTGCGACTATCATAGTAATTAACAATGTATTTATTATACTTTGATTCCGAACACCTAATACCCTAAGGTACTAGTTGAATGGATATTGGGTACAATTTAAACACTTGTAGATTTATTAGTGAATAAAGAATCCGTCAACTCTCAGTAAATAGTTTGAGCTCTATGATTATAATAATTGAGATGAATAAAACCTTGGTCAAGGGGATTAAATGAATGAAGAAATGAGTTTTTTAAGTCATTCACAGTTCATTATAATAATAGTAACAAGTTAGAATTTGACAATTAAACTATACTCTAGGGGTTAACCAAGAGCTGAAAAGATGGAAGGAATTATATTTTGTTCTTATCAGGTTCTTAGTAAAAATATTACTTTATACTATCGGGTCATTAAGGAGTGTTGCTAGACGCCAACCTTGATTATTAAATTTAGTATGACTAATTTACTACCCGCTTAGTATTGAACTTATGGGGTCACACACTAACGAGTGTTTTTGCTGTAGAATTATTTAATTATTATTTTGATTTTATCAAATAAATAATTATATTAATTCAAATGAAATATTATTATATTCTTTGCTAGCACCAAGAATATAATAATAGGATGATAATTGAGAATACTAAATGAGATTTGAGAATAATTAGTTATTCTATTTCTAAAGTTGAATTATAAATTTGGATGAGATCCTAACTAATTCTGTTTCAAATTGAGTTATGATATGATTCATAAATTTGAAGAATTCATATTTATAATTTCAAGATATGATTTAAATTTGAATTGAGATTCAAATTTAAAATCAGTAACAAATCTCATACTATATATATGTATGCCAAGAGTACAGGGAATGCAGGAGAATAAAACACAAGAGTTTTATTCCTTTATCTCTACACACATAAACGTATGTGAGCCTAATTATTGGAGAAGAATTTTATGGTATGAAAAGAGTTTCAAGAGGTTTCTCAATTTAGATTAGATATCCATCGGTCAAGGAGTTGACAGCAAAAGTTGGTCTCAGTGTGCATACGCATAAAGTCTTCGTACAATCGAAGAATAAAGTTTTTATTAAAGCATCTAAAAGTATTTAGATCTGATCTATAAATTATATTATTAGAATAAAGTTTAAGCACAAAATAGATCTTTAGGATTATTTTCTTTTCTTCCGCTACGTGTTATGAACACATGGTAATATAATCCTTCATGAACTATGATGGAATTTGGATGGAATTTGGCTACATTCAGCTTCTGTTGGTACAACCATTTTTAAATGCTTACCTATGTTCTATATAGCTTGCTCACATCACAACAACAATAATTCAGTCACAGAACAAGAATAAAACAACATCCATTGAATCATCTCAATTACAATGTTTTTAACATTACAAAGCAAAAAACAGTCATTGTTATACTCTTAAAATTGTTCACTATCTACCTACTTAGCCAAATAAAACACACTCAACCAAATTTAACCCAATCAACATACAAATGAAAATCTGGAATAATTCAACCCTCCTAAGATGCTCCTTCATTTCATTCACCATAGATATCACCATCATCGTCCTATCAATTTTCAGCCCATCCCCACAATTGACATTGATTCTGCTTTTCTTTTTTGGTTTTAAATTGCCCACCATGTTACTATTCTCCAAAAATACTTTTCCTTTCACACATTGCTCTTGTATTTCATTTAACCATTGAAAATACCCACATCGCATTTGTCTGTTCTAGCATGAAACAAAAGAATTCATGCATCAAAGAATGATTCAACGCTAAAATTGAATAACCAGAGACGACGAAACAAGGAGAGCTATTGGATTACTTTGTTACATATTTATCAGCACTCCAAGCTTACCTTCTATATAGGGCATCGTAGAAACCATCTATCAGGGTTGCTAGTTGTCTTCGACTTCAACGGAACCACTGGAATGGGACAAAAGCATGTTCCGTAGACTTTGCTCACCATATCTGAACCACCATCCACGTCGAAAGCTTGCATCGATGGCGACTTTCTCCCAGTTGCAGATTTTTCACAAACCGTAGCTGTATGCATCTTCCAATTTTGCAACTTGGAGTAAGAGAGCAGTTTAGGGACTAGGAAAAACAATTTGATTTAGGGAAAAATGAATATGAATTAAGGATTTTTCACCTAGGATGATGATTTATGTAATTCAAAATTCCAGCTAAAATTAAACCTACCTTGTCAGCAAAAACCGGTTGCCAGCTCAGTATCGTCCTCACTGGAGCTATGGTACGACGATGATGAGGACACGCTTGTCAATTTTTAAAATCATTCAGGTACCATTTTGTCAATAACAATAATGAGGTACCATTTTGTTAGCGTCAGAATCTTTCGAGTATCAATTTTGTATTTACCTCAAAAGAAAAAGATCCGAGGCTTAATTTAAGTCTTTAACTTAATTCAATCTTGTACAATTTTTAGCAATTTAAAATTGATTTTGGTTTAATTTTTCTTTTTGAAATAAGATAAGTCTCTTGATATTTATAAAATATTATTCAAGTGAGAGAAATAGATAAATAAAAAAAATAAAAGGAATTTTTTAATAAAAATATAAATTTAACAATGGAAAATAATATGATATAACATTATAATAATCATTTCTCTAAACAACTATTCATCCCTCAGTGATTTAAAAATGACAATATAATTCTTAATCATTAATTTCATCAGACTTTTTGATTCTTCTGTTAAACTCTCATCTAGAGTTAACATATTATTTTGTCTATGTGTAATATTAATCAATTACATATCAAAGAATCATTTCAAGGGACAAAATGTCTCCTGTTGTATCAGTAATTATAATGAGTAAAAAATGTGTCTATAGCTCAATTAAAATTTTTTTATTAAGAGTATAATTTATTATAAATAGTATAATAGTGATAGAATTAGATAACAATGAATTGAGTAATTTATATCTTTTTTATTTTAGAATTTCACAATAGAATTATTCTCTCCCTCTTGATTCGCTCTAATTTCTCTCTGATTGATTAATTTTTTTTCTATTCAATTTCTTTCCTCTTTACAGTAATATGCTACCGTACAGTAGTACAAATAAACCTTTGAAAAAATTTGAATGAGACGCTTAAACTCTTAACTAATTATAATCATAGATACATAAATTCATAATAAACCTTAAATGGGCTTTTTCTTTTTTGTGTGGGAAGCTTTTGTACTGGATTGTTCTTCTCCAGTAGGTACTTCAGCTTCTGGGTATCTACATTTGAGTATCAAGTTTTAAATTTTAGGGATTGTGTTTCTATATATTAGGCTGCAAATGGGATTGTATGGTACTTGTTGGTTAAGCTTCTAAGAAGAATCAAAGAACTAAGGTTGCTACAATCCAAGACTAGCAACCAATCCAACTGTAGGTATAACGACTTGTTAAAATTTAGAATTATTTGTCCTATTTTATGGTTTATTATGAGTATATATATATCTATATTTCATTAAAATTTTTTCAGATTTACTTATTCTATTTTACGACGGTATATGACTAACATGATAGAAGGTATTTTATTCTTTGGAATGGTTCATTGACATATAATTAGCTAACATTACACATAGATAAAATTTGTTAATTTTGGACGAAAAATTCATCAGAAGAATAAAAAATTTGATGGAATTAATAGTTAGGAACTGCATTATTATTTTCCAATCGATAAGAAATGAATTGTTATTTAGAACAATGATTAGGGGTCGGAGCAACATTTTACTCTTAAATTTATTCCATCCGTACAAAATCTTGAGTTATCATATTTATTAACTTATATAAGTTTGGCTGTTAAAAAATTCACTATTTAAATTTAACTAATTTCGAAGAATTTGTATAAACTCTCGACTTGATTTAAAGAAGCCAGAAGAGCTAACATAACATTTACAGATGCCAATTGAGAAGTTATGCAGCTACTGCAGAAACTATCATCAAAGTAAGAACTAAGAAGCATAGCATCAGCCATCAAGCATACTAATGTCAAAAAGAAAAAGAAAAAAAAAAAAAACTCAAGATAGACCCCTCATTAAATTTTACAGTAAAGATTAGTAAACAAGAATTTTGTACAAAAAATAAGTTACATAACTCCCTGAACTAAACCAATATGGCAATGGGAGTTTAGAGATTCAGTCCATTGTTAAGTCTGCATTTTCAGTTCTGACTTCTGACCTTTTATGAACTGTTGTCAAGTCGACTAGATGCCGCATGGTTGGCCGGCCATGGGGACAATTCCATGGAGATTTCAGCTCAGCCAAATGCTCAAGTATCTGAAAAAACACAGTTATTACAAGATTCAGACTCAGTTTGTCAGTGTGAAAAGATTTGAAAGTTCTATTTTGTTTTGATTTGGTGTCCCATTAAACCTACTCATGCTACTCCAATGTGTGCTTGTGAATTTTTCATGAAGAGGAAGGGGCAGTGCTTAAAATAACACTTATTAGTACCTTCTGCATTTCATTTCTTCCAAGTGAATCACCAATCATGATTGATGATCGACAAGCACGCGATGCCAACATTGCGCGAACTCTTGACGGGCAAAGAGAATCTGATGTATCCATTTTATAACTACCAACAATGTCACATTCCCCGTGATCATCAGACAGGGTAGAAATCAGCTCCTTCACATCTGTTGGGAAAAAACACTTATCAGTTATCACCTCAAGTAACATTATCCTTATTTTTCTGTTTTGTTTTCTTTTTATCTATGAAAATAATAATAGTAATAATAAATGCAGTCTATAAATCATGTCATAGAGTATATAACTCACTGTGATTAATCAAAATCTCTAAAAAGAATACGTATGCACAAGAAGAAATGCCCGCAAATTGAATCACGTATCAATTTAAGCCATTTTAATTAGGCAAAAATTTCCAGATTGGGATGACCCATCTCCTAATATCAGTACAGTATTATGATGATCATGATGTCACAGACTGAGAATCACATATCAAATGCACACAGGATTTTAGGGCTGAGGCTTCCTTGACCTACCTTCGAACGTATAAATCAATAGACATGGTTAAAATCCAAAAAAAAAAATCCAAAGAACCTACCTTCAACTCCAAAGGCTATATTTTTACTGAAAGGGATGGACTTTAATTTATAACGGCAGCCAGGTGGTGCATTTAGATCTTCTATCAAAGTAAAGCCATTCTTCCTGAAAATGAGTAACTGATGAGAGAATACCAAAACAATTTTTCTAAAGCTCAACTCCATCAGCAACTCGTGACAATCAAAATTAAATGAGGAGGTGGTAAGAGACAATAGAGCAGCAAGACTGGCTATATTAAACTGAAAGCATAATCTGTTTAATGCAGGATTGATATCAGGATTCTATTAGTGAATTATGGCTTCTGACAAAAACCTGAAGGAAGTAAAATCAGCTTATCATCATTGAATCAACATGACAATTTATACCTGATTATGTCCATATGCATTGTAGCAACTATTTCTTCTTCAGGGGATAGCTCCAATTTGATTGGCCTACATAGTGACAAAGTGGTTCAGACCTTGGAAAGATTTAGATAACGAACAGAGAAGAAATACAGTACTCTATTTTGTGGAATCTGAGTAGTGTACGTGAAGAAATATATCCTCAATCACATTCACAGAAGTAGTACTTGAACAATGATATTTCAACCCGAATCAAACTCTAACTTTAAAATCACCTTCACACTCCTCACCTAAGTAAAGGCTGCTGGTTCAAGATGGTTGACTGTGAGAGACGCTCAAAATTGTATTTCTCATCAGCAGCATGCTGAAAATAAGCTTTCATTACAAACTATGATTTCTAAAGAGAAATTTCGATTATAGCAAAAGAATCATCAACATAAGATTTACCATTCAAGGGGATGCGAAGAACAGCAGATTCAACAATTTGAAGGTAAAAAAAGGGTTTAGAAATTACCTGGTCTACAATAAATAAATCTTGATCCAATTTAGCTATGATAAATCCAAGATTGAATTGGCCGATCACCTATCAAAGCATTACGTCCAAGACATCATCAATAACTACATTATATATTTAATCTGAGAGTGCTTGTATGGCTGAGCAGCTGAAGAATAAATGTAATTTTGCCATGGTCGGGATAGACATGCAGCCCTTTATGCTCCAAATACAAAAATGACTTGGGTCGAATATCGTGGGAAAAACTTAACAAGCAGTTTAACTTCACTAGTTAGAAGATAGAAAACAGCCAAAAAAAAACCCACTAGCACATTTAAAAAATGGTTTTACTGACAAGTTTTCTAAGAGCAGTTGTTAAGAATACTAAACTAGAAAAGCTTTTTATAGGAATAAAATAAGACTTTGACATTAAAAGCATACAAAATTTCTACTTTAGTAATCCAAACAAGTGCGTTTGGCAAAAACCTTTAAATTAATGACATCATCGATTGGTATATACAAAAAGACAAGCCTCCTAGAAAGAAAAGACAAACAACCTATCCATGTAATTAGTATTACAACCATATAAAATAATAATATGAAGTACGGTAACAACCTTCATTCTACTGAAGTCTTCCTTCTTGAAAAATCTTTCCAACTCAATAGTTGCTGCAGCTAAAACCCTTTCTTTCTGATCTTCAATTTCTGGTTGTGAAAGCTCTAAAGTTGCAGCGGCATAGCAACTAGAATAATTATGAGACACAGTCAGTACAAGATTAGCTTAATATTTCATACAAGGATACCACCATTCTACCTTTTGCTGCTATTTTTTCTGCATCTATATTCACTGGATTGCAACATAGCAAGCCTCTTCTCTCTCTTTTTCTTAATGTCCTGAAAGGAAAATTGCAGGCTGGAGAACATCTTCTTAGCAGAAGACTTAGAAGAATCTAACCGTACAGAAGCTGAACATAATGGAGGATCTGAGTTTAAAGTATGATCTGTAGTCTTGATCAAATCATTGCTAGAAGGAGCTATTGGTGCTTTTTCAGCTTTATTATTCTCTTGATCTAATTCCTGTAAACCAGCACATGCATATATGAATATCACATCAAAAGAGAATCACAAAATTTTATTTTCAGTTACTTATATCTTTACCTTTCTTATTGGATAAGAATATAAATTTTATTGGAAAGAAAGAAAGCAATCAAAGTAAAGAAGAACTTCCCCCTAGACAAAGCAGCATAAAATGCATAATGAATATGAGGCGAAGACATTAATACTGTGTGGAGTATATATCAGGAAACTTCAACGTAAGTGCTCCAAATAGAAATTTCAACATCAATAATTGCATAATTAATACATCAATATCAATATATAGTATCACATGCAATACTATTCTTCAAGAACTAAAAAGTCTAGACATTCGAAATTGGAGCAATGCTGGAAATTTGACTGCAAACCCACATACCATTTTACACACTCCATCAGTACAGTCACTTCTAACAGAATTTTCACTTTTGTGGATGACGTCATCAGGATTAAGTTTCTGCAAAGAGTCAATCTCAATCTCCTTAGCATTTCCATCAATTTGGTCAAAATAAACAGATCTAGGAATAGAGTCATTTGTTTCAGCATTTGCAGTCCTGAGGTGACACTGAGGAGCTTTATTTCTAAGAACAGGTACTTCAGATAAGGCTGTAATGATGTCATCATGACTTCTTTTATTCACAGAAACAAATTTGTTAAGAGTTGACTGAACATGTCTTGATTGGTTGGCCGAATATTTGTTAGAAGTGGTCCCACTCTCAACTCGCCTTGAGACATCCGCAACTTGATCAGGCATAATACTACCAGTGTGTGTCAACTGTCTTCTACTCTTGTCATCCTTTAAAGAGATGTGTGCTCTAAGGGTAAATTCTTGGCCCACTATACTTCTATCAGTGTTAGGAATTTTCAGTGCTTCAACATGAGACCCCTGACCACCACTAACAGATTGAGCAAAATTGTTGGAATCGGTAATATGCCTCGCCTCACGCTCATCATCAGAAATTTTATCATTGTTGCACTCAGTATTATTCTTCTCCTTGTGCTCATCCTGGGAAGTACCATCATCATCACAATCAATATTATGTTCTTCCTCAGGAAGACTACTATTTGGAGATGACGGTTTTGTTATGATAAGAGATTTCCTATGAGAAGAACCCAACTCAATGCAGTCTTCTTTGACATCCGGCTTCTCAACTTTATTAACAGAATAAGAGACATTACTTGGAGAATAAGTTTGTTGTAATCCCTCTCGCAGGGCTTGCAGTATGGCACTTTCTTTAGAAAAAAATATTTTTCTTTTATCAGGAGTTACATTGACATCATATGCTCTTGTAGGAATGGTAAAATTCAATATTGCAATGGGATATTGTTTAGGGTTTGCACCTTTATATAACTCGTTGA
The DNA here is from genome assembly GCF_000816755.2 of Arachis ipaensis. Lineage (NCBI taxonomy): Eukaryota > Viridiplantae > Streptophyta > Magnoliopsida > Fabales > Fabaceae > Arachis > Arachis ipaensis. Next base: position 104,053,890 of record NC_029786.2, on the reverse strand, counting down.
CAAGTTTGCTGATTTTAGGCATATCCACCGGTCTACCATTCACAAAAAGATACTGCCTATCTCCCAAATTCCGTCCACTACCCTGCCCAGGCCTAGAGATGAAACCATCAACTTTGCAACCATCTGATATACATATTGTCAATGGTTCTAAGCAGCTGAAAGTATTCATGCCAAGCACCGTGATGATGTTATCTTTAAGAGAGTTACTTCCTTGCGTCTTAAGCACCACAGACCTTACATTTTTCCCAGTTGTATTGGTGCAGACAAAGCGAACGCCTTTTGCAATAAGGGCATATGCCTGAAGAGTACTTGTTAGAAGTAGACCATATTAGTAAACTCAATGAATCAAGAAAAACGTGGCAAGCAAAACACGAAAGGAAATCTGGAGACATATAAACTATACAGAAAATCCAAAAGCATGAAAAGGAACAAAGGGCATGAAAGTTAGATGACCGAACATTTTAAGTTTTTTATAGTTTAACAATAGAAGCTAAAGGCATGTTTCACCTCAACCAGAAAAGTTCACCTAACCATTACAGTTTTTAGCCTTGGTGCCTTTAATTCAACCACACTAGTTAATACTTACTAGATCCTTAAAGTAGTTCTCTAGCAGTATTTTTGGTTTGTTTTTAGCTGAGATAAGAAATGAAAATAGATGACAAGCCAAACACCACCCAAGTTTTATTTATTTTCAGTAAATAAGTGACTTTATAAAAAGAAAATGAATTGAAGTTTGTTTCAACTCTTTTCGCACAGAAAACAGAAACTTACATTCAACAGAGAAACCAGCTTGCCATATTCCTTGCGTATGTTACGGCTAAATTCCTTGCTTCGAACTGGAAGATTCGAGAACAACTTCTTAACTGTGACAGTGGTTCCAACTTGGCGAGCAGTCTTCTTCTCAGCAACTAACAGACCGGAATGGTCAAAAGTCAAGTGCGTTGCAACTGTCTCATTCTTCGTTCTTGTCTCGACGCTCAAATTCCCCAAAGCACATAGCGAACTCAGTGCCTCACCTCTGAATCCAAAAGTAGTCAAAGACTCAAGATCAGGAAAATCTGCCAATTTTGAAGTATGATGCTTCAAAGCAAGAACCTGCAACCATTAAACATGTACATTGAAATTAGCTTACTTTTCAAATCCAAAACAACTCATAATCCTTCACTTGAAAAGTTACATGCATACAAAAAGTTAGCTTTATCAAAAGTTAACACATTTGCCATATTTAGAATATTTAACTCCTCGCAATCCTTTAATCTTGTTTTTCATAAGAGTACCATGGCACCTTGCTACTTTCTTTGAAACTCAAAATTTGCATACATAGAAAAGCTAGCAGTATCGAAAGAAGTTACCACCTTTCGACTAATGATTTGCAGTAATCTATCTCAAAAAAAAAGTATTAACATGATGGGAAAATTTTCATTTTCAGGATTAGTTAAGTTTGAATTATCATTTCACATTAGAAACCAATCCGAAGGCTAATTCAATTTCATTTAAAACCCTAGCTCCCAAAACCTCCAGACCAAAAAGCAGCTTTAAGTCACCTTGAAATTGTTTGGGGAAATGCCGGAACCATTATCGATGACCTGGAAAGAATCTTCGCCGAAGTCCTTGAGAACTATCTCGACGGCAGTGGCGCCGGCGTCGAGGCTGTTCTCAACGAGCTCCTTGACGGCGGAGGAGAGGTCGAGGATGACTTGGCCGGCGCAGATTCTGTGCACGACGGACTTCCCTATGGGCTTGATGAGTTGCGGCTCATCCGCCATTGATGACGATGTTTCAGTTGCATGAAGCTCCTTCAACATTTGCCGCCAAAATTGCAGCGGGAATGAAACCTCAGTGAGTGACAAGGAAATTGAGGAAAATAATAAAATAAATATGAGACATATTCATACTAAGGTATAGATAATTGAAGTCAGTCACCAAAAAAAAAAAAAAACATTGAAGTCATAATCCAAAAAGTGCTAGTCTATTTTTAGTGGGCCTCAAAGGTTAGTTCAAATTCAAAAAGATCAATGAGGTTTGGGGATGGAAAGTGCAGCGCCTCTCTTGCACAATGAGGATTGTCGTGGGAGGTTTGGAGTTCTGTTGGGGCCTGGGTTTTTGTTGGCCCAGCTCTTAGTCCAAAAAAAAATTCAAAAAGGTCAATCCCAAAACTACATGGGTTAATCTACTTGATATCCACTCATAGGATAAACTATCCATTATTTCTAGTGAATAAATTTAAGAGTGATGACTAAGTTATCACTTCTTTTTATAAATTTCTCATTATTCATCAATCTTAAAGTATTTTTTAATAGTAATTTTTTAAAATTTTGTTAAAATTTTTATTAATTTAAGTATTAAAATTTTTTGTAGGTATTTTTTATTATCTACCAAAATTTATTCGAAACCACATCCAAATCATCTTGTTCCATTTTCGTCTTCTCTTTCAAAGCCCAATTCACATACAATCCGTTTTAGGTACGTTCAAAAGACTGACGTCGTTGCCAAAAACTTGAAGATTAACCATCAACCATAATAGACGTTCATCCAAGAGATGGATGTATGGCATCTGATTCAGGATCACAAAGTAGAGATCACTACAATTATGATTGGGCACTTTTTCTACCTCGACATTTCAAAAAAGATAAAGGTCTTGCTGATGAAAGAGATAAAGGGGAGCAAGGAGGACAAAGAATGAGCTTGTTCAGATTCATAGTTTTCGAAGAAATGCCGCAAAGATTATGAGCCCCATTATATTCATGGCACCAAGGACGACTCGAATAATTAGAAATCGAGTTAGAACGACAGCGAGAATATGAGTCGCAACTATGAAGAGAGTCACACAACCGTAAAAATCTTGAAGAAAAGCTCAAGAAACTGGAAACCGACTTAAGAAGCAGGGGAGATCGAAAGAAAAATGATCCAATTTTCTTTGGGAGTGATCTTTTTTTTAAAGAATCATGCGCGCTAAAATCTCCAAAAACTTCAAGAGCCTTGACATAGACCTTTACAATGGCACAACTGATCTCCGACACCATCTCAACAATTTTAAAAGTTGTATGTATTTAACAGATGCGTTTGATGTAACTCAATGTAAGGCATTTCCGACCACATTAATCAAAGCAACTATAAAATAGTTTGACAATCTATTCTTAAAAGCAGTAATATGTTTCGATGATTTGGCCAAAATTTTTTCACCCACTTTTTCATTCAAAAAGACAAAATCAAGCATGTTCCAAATTTATTAGGGAGAGGTCCGAAAAATGATAGAAAAATATATTAATATATAAAAAACTGACCAACTAAAAAAATCTCATTGAAATAAAGAGGCTGGCTAGATTGATAAAAAGGAAGAACAAATAAAGAACGAAGACTATACTAATTAGCCAAAGAGGCACCACTCCTACATTTCTTTTAAGAGTGTCTTTAGGTGAAGTTTATAAGGATATTTGTCTAGTTGAAAAGTTATCACCTCCACGAATTATCCAAAACAAGAAAAGAGACAACAAGTCAAAATATTACAAATACCATTGTATCTATGGCCATCACACTAATAATTGTTATGATCTTAAAAAATGTCATTGAAAAGGTTACACGAGATGACAAATTTGATAAATATCTGGAAGCTAATGGGTCAGACAGGAAGTACAAGACATTCAGAAAAGATTAAAAGATTAGAGAAAGAGAGGGATTGAATAAACCTAGAAAAACTACTAAGCATCACAGCCATATGATTGTAGGAGGGTTTGCAAGTAGAGGTCTAAAAAATCTCTTGAAAAAAGACACATGAAAGAGGTATTCTAGGTCGGAGCCAAAAAGTAAGACCCTTCATCTATCTAAGATCACCTTCATTAAAAAAGATGCTCAAAGTGTATTACCCTGTTATGACAATCTAGTAATAATCACAATGGTCCTAATAAACATCAACCTGCACAGAACTTTAGTTGATTAAGACAGTTCAACCGATATTTTTTTTTAAGAAAGTATCTCGGACTAAATGCAAAATATATGAGAACATATTCGAATACTTTGTCCAGGTCAGACGAAACACTCATTCACTATCTTAAATTCATCCATTTGTATAAAACTTTTAAAAAGAGCGCAAAGAAATTATTGTTAACAAATTGATTACTTTATATATACAAATTTGAATGACTAATATGTCTACTTTTATAGTAATTAAAAAAGATGATGAGTTATATTATATATTAATCATTCTTAAATCCTAACCTATTTTATCTAATAGTTTATATGTTTGAAGACTTCAATTATAATGGAAAAAGAAAATAGTGAAAGACAAGATTATTCAACATTAAAATTTGTGAGACCGAATAAAAGATTTATTCTTTAGTTAACGCGACTAGATTAATCACATTATGATTCTATCTTTTTAAAAGAAAATATTCAACAATACCTAAAAAGTAAAATACAACCATATTTAGATTACGATGTGGACATGTTCGTTATACAAGTTAGAGTTAATCCAAGGACACATAACACATTTACATATATACAAATATATTTATTGTACATATATACAAATATAGGATACTTTATTTTGTGAATAATTTTTTGTATAAATATAATATTTTAATAAAAAAAATATTTTTAATACAAAATAATATATATATCCAATATATTAAACTTGTATTTTATTGAGGACAAAATATCTTGAAATTTGTTTGAAAAAAATTGAATTTTTCCTCATTTTTATTTTATCTTAATATTCACTAATTTTTAATTTTTTAAACACAAATTGAATGGTCTGATTTCTGCACTTCCCACAAATTGGACGGTCCAATTTATGTATCTCTACAAATCAGACGATTTGATTTTTGTACCTCTAACAAATCGGACGGTTCAATTTCTACTTTTTTAATTAAGCGGTTCCACATTTGAAAATAATACTCCAGCCGTCTATATTTCAAAAAAACACAATTACCACTGTAATATCAGAAACAAAAAGTGGCATACTTAATGCCCGTGTATATTTGTATCAACTATCAAATCGGATTAATCCATTATGAAACAAAGTTTCTTATATAAAGTGATCAAATTTCTAAAATAATGGTATTGACACAAATGAATGGAAATTAACATTTGATAGCTTAATAAACTTACAGCTTGAAGTGGAAAATCAGAAGGCAACCTAAAGTTGCTTCATCTTCTTTAGTACATTGCTAGCTTCCATAGTGCTCATTAATTAGTAGTACATGCCCAATGCCCCTTGGCATCTTGGTAAATACTCATCTCTATGCTTGTCAGAAAATTCATCCATGAATTCTCTCTGCTCATATAAGTGTAATTGGCTTCAGTGGAATGAGTGGCATTAACTAGGGTTTCCTCTTGATGGAAATGGTCCAAAGAAGATCTGAATCAGACTGAACTGTTACTATATCTCCTTTTACTATATTTGATGTGCTTACTAAGCCACCAAATCTCATCTCTGTGTTATCTGAAATAGACAAAATAAGATAGTAGTTAGTTATCATCTGCTTCCACTATCAAACAAGTTAACAACAGTGATTAAAAAAGACAATATATTAATTAATCAGAACCATCACAGCCATATCTAACTATCCAACAAAAAAATATCAAATTTATACTATATTTGCTGTTTTTGCATTTACACAAATTTGGTAAAATTTCAAAACTAATCCAGATAGATTAATCCAACTTGAAACAAATATATATGCCATTAAGTGGAAACTGATAATAATAGCTTCTCATAAAAAAGTTTCCAGCTTTTGCAATTATATAAAAAAAAATTTAGTTGTAGAATCACCTTTTACATGTGTTAAAACAAGACACACCCTAACACTAACTACATATATCTGGTTTAAAAAACCAAGTTAGCTCCCCATACCAATCCATTTTATTCACAAAGTTTGCATTCAGGATCTGCCTTTAAGGACAAGTGGACAACAACTGCCCGATCGCTTTTAGATACAGTATGTGTTTATTAAGTTATTCACAAGAAATACAGGATATTATGCAAAGTCCACCTAATCTAGTAATTTGAATTGACTATAGAAGAATCGGACTTTTGTGGCAGCATGTCATCAGGCAGAAACCATGGAAGAGTATTGATGATTACGACAATATACTTACTAAGGTCCCACCGGAGGCCGGTGGTTGTAGACTTCGCAGATGGCATTCCAATGGGAATCAGTCCGCAATGTGGACCCTCAATGGAAGATTGAACAAAGATCTTATGACAGTGACTCCGCGGAAGAAGGTGAATGAGGCAATCCTCAGACAGAAGGACAATTCGAGTGTTAGAGAAACGGCATAGAACATTGATGTTCCCCATTTCATGATCAAATCGCCCGCCAAGTGCTCCGGTAACAAGAATGCAAAGCTGTGATTATGTCAAGTGGGGAAAAAGTCAAGAGTGCTCAGCTGGACTAATCCCATAAAATTAATAAGTCTCAATAATAGTTGCTTATTGATTTGGCAACAGAAAAATCACCAAGCACCATTAAAAAGTATAAAAAAAAAGGTATAACCAGATGAGCAACTTACTTTTGATTTATCAATATCTGGTGTTTGGTCAAGTATGTACGATATACATTTGTGTAAATCTGTGGTATCCTGATCGTGAGATTCATCTATTATCTTAGTTCCCTGCAGACAGGATACAAACATAAGACCCTTGGAATGATTTATGGAAAGATCACATATAAGGAAGTAATAAGTAGGACCAATTTAAATGGGAATTTGTTGAACCATTAAAACCATATTCCACTACTTCACATGCATATAAAAGCTAAGGCAAAAAGACCACTGCAGAATAGAACAAATAGACAGAGCAAAATACCAGCTTTTTATAATATTCGAGTACTTCTGTCCGGATTGAATCCATGTCACCTTTGATTACATCAGGCTTGTACCTATATAAAACTCAGCAACCTAAATCTCCAACTAAAGAATATATAGCAAAACACCTAAAAAAACCACTTAGAATAGAACTGATGACTACATCCAAATACATATAGTTAGAAAATGAAATTATTACCCCAATAAAATAGTGACACAGTAGCCAGAAGTACATAAAAGGACAAAACAAGGTTACAATTTTCCATTTTTCTTAAAAATCAATACTCCAATTTTTTTTTTTTTCCATTTTTAACTCTCAAAGTTATTAACAAGACTCTGAACATAAAACCTCACTTTAAAGGAAGAATAAGTACCTAATTATTTTGGAGCAAGCAAGTGTCATGAAAAAAAAATAAAAAAAGTTACAATTTTCAATTTTGATTCTGAATTCGGATACCCTCTTTTCTGAATTGAACAAAACACTCATGCAAGCAAAAAATTTTGGAAAAAAAAAAGGGAAACCTGGATTGAAGAAGAGATGGCTGTTCAGAATGCAAAAGCTGAGTCATTTCATCGAACAGGCGATTGGCACCACCGTCAGCACACACTCTCAGCTTCGCTGTAGCACGCAAAACGACACAGAGAAATAAAGAAACACAAACAAAACGACAATGGAATAAGAAGCGAGAGAGAGAGAGAGAGAGTACCGTGGTCCCAAAGAAGAGGTGCGTAGGTAGGAAGGCGCTGATTGAGAATGACGAGAGCATAGTTAGTTACAGAAGAGGTGTTGTCTTTATTCTGCGGTGGAAGAAGGAACGTTGAACGGTGAGACATGAAAGAATCCTCCATCTTCTTTCTTCTTCTCTCTCTACGCTTGCTTCTCTTTCAGCTCTCACATTCACGTGTTGAATTTCAAACATGGTAGCCATCAAAATTAGTTAACAATGTATTTATACGTGTTGTTTAAAGGTAATGATAGTAAGATTAAAAAAAAAAAGATAAAAAAAATAAAAAAAATATTGGAAATCAATATTAATTGTGTATCACGTGTACAATAGATTAAAAAAAAATAAAATTACAGTTAAAAATTAGATCATTAATTAATTATTTGACTTCAAATTTTAAAATTTGAAAATTAAGATTAATATTTAAACCCATTCACACTACGTACAGTTATTTCTAATATTACCGTAACCACCAATATACGTCTAAAACTCACCGTCATCTTCTCCGATCTTTATCTCGTGTCACTGAATTCCTCCCAGCCATACTTCCGCGCCGCATTCTCCGACCGACACCGTCCTCACATCCATCGGTCAGCCCGACGCGCCTCGTTCTCCGACGCTCAGCCTAACGTTATTGCCGTTGTTTTCGTGCCTCTCTTCCGAACCGGCTTCGTTTTCTCCCATTCCTTCAATCCTCTTCTCACCACTTTCGTCATGATTAGTCCTTCAAAATTATATTTCACACAATAGTTATTTTTTCTGTTTATTCATCTTCTTCTTCTATTTTAATAATTAATTTAGGATGGTCATTTTAGTAGCCATACGGATGGTTATTTTAATTTTTATGTAGATGATTATTTTGATTGAATTTAGTTTAGTTATATATAATTAAAATATGTTAGATGTTCAATTCATTAGGTATGCGAATGATTATTTTTATTAGATGGTTATTTTTATTAAGGGTGAGTGGCGTGTAACAAGCCAAGCGACCGTGAAATGGATAATTATTGATGAAGGTGGGGGTGGCCACCGGTTGAAAAAGAAGAGAGTATAGGAGGATTCATATGGTTATTTTTTTAAAATAACTAACTAGATTTTTTAAAAATTTGAAATTTGAAATTTGATGTGAAATAATTGAACGAGAGTTTTTGAATTTATTATTTATCTCTATTGGGATAAATAACTAACTCATTGTACACATTGTCAAGATTTCTCATTGGTTCCTAGCGGGATTCAAAAAAAATTAAACTTATTTTATTTAATATTTATTAATTATAATAATAATTAATAAATTTTAAATAATATAAATTTAAAATATTTTAACTATTTTAAAATAAGTCAAATATTATTAATTATTTAATTTATTTTTAATATATATTTTATATTAATGGCTCATATTTAAAGTTTAGCTTAGATTTAGTGTTTAAAGTTTAAATTAAAAATAAAAAATTCAAATTTTAGAGATTAAGAAGTGCTGTATTTCTTAATTTTTCGGAAGCCCATTAGCGTTTAACTTCACTGACTGTGTGTGTATAAACTTTTTTTTGACTATTGTGATTTGTGACTGCGCTAGTAGGGGGGCAAAAGTTTAGTAATTTCTTAAGCTAATTTAATTCACATTTCTTTTTTAAAGGTATCTTTATTTTATATAGGTATTTATTAAAATAAAAAACTTGTGATTTATAAGAGTTAAACTTAAGACTATTTACTAAAAAGATAAAGTGTATAATATCTTGATTAATTTTATATTTATTGTTTATACACATTTAATTAATGAAGGATGGGGTTAATAATGCATATTAATCTACTAATTCTCGTTAAAAGTTACATGTATAAAGGAACATAAGTATATATACTATTTTGATGGAATGCTAGATATTTATAACACTCACATCTTTAATAGTTTTCACTTTTCACACGGTATTTATATATTTATATATGAAAGTTTGAAGTACTCAAATTCTTAAGTATTTTAAAAACTAATGTACCAAAAACATGGTTTACTTTATATTAGTATTTTTTTATTTGGCATGATCAAATTAAATAAAATAAAATAAGGATTTTTGTGTGGATATAGCTGTACTTGTATTGTTGCATTATTGAGGATTTGGTATGCTCCGTTTTGAAGGGACATTCATAACTAGGAACGGTTGGTCCTCTAAGACTTGCTTCTTTTTTCTTTGATATAGTGATGTAAACCAATCATTGTTTTGGAATTTATAGTATTATGCCATCTCCCATCCCATGTGCCAATTAATATCTATGATCCATCACTCTTCTATTCATTTTGATCACCCCTTTTTTTTAAATTAATTTTGATAAAATAATAATATAATTTTTACATAATTATTTAATTATATCTATCTTTTAATGGTATGTGATAATACACGTAATTTTAAAAATATTTTTATACACAAAAAGTAACCATCAATTCAATTATTATAAATTTTATATTGACATACATCCTTTTTTCTAACAATTGAAAATACTAGTTAAACACTTAAACAACACAAATAACCAATTTCATTATACAAATTATTTCTTAATTTCCTACTTATCTCCAACCTGCAAATCAAAAACTAATCTATTATAGATCTGACTCCATTTAAGAATTTGTCGTTGACTAAAGAATTGTTACATACACAGGATGAATTTGAACCCTCAATACTTACTTGGTTAAATAGATTAGTAAACTAACCACTAGACCAACCCAACTTGGTTTCGTTATACAAATTATAACACACACTAGTCTTGTACAATTTAGCATGAGTTGTGTTGAGATGACATTTTTTGAGATCTCACTATTCGAGTAGTGCAGAAAAAACATTTCTTCTTTCAAACCTCACTGCTCCACACAATGAATGCAAACTACATGTGGAGAACCGTGAGGAGAATTTGTTTGAGGTGTTGTTCAACATGGGGATATCAATATATCTATCTTTCAATGTAATATGGAGATATCAATATATCAAGAGCAATGGAATCAAGCATCATGTTTCATCAGTCACAAATTTCTATGGTTAAGGAAAACCAGCTTACATAGCAAGTCCACAGCAAAAATGGAATGTCTCTTTTGAAAAATTCTAGTTTTTTGTTTATATAAAAACTATCTTTAGTATATCCTTTAGCAAGTTGCCTTAACTAATTCTTAATATTTATTTTTCAAAACATAAAGAATCATATAATATATTATTTATGCCACATGCCACTAAATTCACTCAAGGAACAGAGATTGAGAACATTCAAATCAAATTGAAGAACACCACATTCACCTTCCATCATGGATTTGCATAAGAATAAGCATAATGCACTATTACTAGTATCTGATTTTGCATTTGGCTTTACACCAATAAAATTGAAGAAAAAAATCATATTCACCCTCCATCATGGATTTGCATAAGAATAAGCACAAGGCACAATGATTAGTGTCTGATTCTGCATTGGGGGATTGGGGTTTCACACTTCAAACCACAACTATCATGAAAAATAAGAACTTTATTCCTTAAAAGAGAAAAAAAAAAGTTTGCTATGTACAAACAGAACACCCCACAAAGCCTTTAGGGAGGAAGAACGAGGGGGAGAGAGAAGAGTTGGATCAGCAAAGGGACCTAAAAGTAAAGCTTTATCTCCAATGAAAATTGTCAAATAATTCTAATTAAGTATGAAAAAATTTGAATAGGTAAAATAGAGAATGGTGATGAGGGATGAAAGCAAAAAATAAAGAACAAAACCTATGATATAATACAAAAGGGGACAGGACCAAAATGATGGAAAATTCCATTACAACTGGTCACTGACCTTGCTCCACCATTTAGGTGTGATAGAAGAATTAGCCTAAGCAAGAAGTGCAGCTATACAGAGAGGCTTTCACATGAAATAGCTCAATGATCTCATTTTTCTCGAGCCGCCTTCTCCGTAAAGGTCATTCCATTGGAGTAGCTCATTCATATTGTTTGATTCCGATGACACACTCGCGCACACCTTCATGAATGCATAAACGAAGTGTTAAATAACATAGCCTTTGAAAGCCAAGAGCCTTTGCAAGCCAAGGACATATGATCCAGATGGATCGTGATCACTGTAGAAAGAACAAGTAACTGATTCTGTATAACATACCTGCTCATGTGCATATTTAAAATCTTCCATCTTTAAGGGTCGAATATCGGCACTGCTACACAATCTCGGCAAAGGTTTGTTCTCAGCTTGTGCTAAACTTCTCTCCTGAAAATTGAATTTCATATTAGCATGTCAAATACCAGTACAATTTGTTAAACATGTAGACTTATTGTCTTTTTTTAGCACTATCAAGAACTATTGTTCTAAATATTCAAATAACCGAGTCGTGTGAAAGAATATAGAGCCTAAAGCAATTTATGAACAAGGAAGAAAGACAACAAAGATTTTAAAAGAGCTTACCTTCTTCTCCTTCTCCAAGATCTCTCTTATTGGGCAGTGAGCCGCTGTGACGCAAAGATTCTGTCATTGAAAACATAACCATCAGAATATTTTACACAAAACCAGATCTGATAACTTCTCTGGAAACCAAGAAGAGGCGCGATTGATAGATAGATAGAAAGATAACCTTTAGATCGCTCCCTGAATATCCATCAGTCATATTTGCCAACGCATCCAAATCAACGTCCATTGCCAAATCTTCCTTTGCTAAAATGACTTTTAGAATTTTTTCTCTATTTGGAGCATCTGGCAAATTAACCATCAATCTACAGAGTTTTTGACGAAAGCTCGTGTTAGTTCAGCACAGATCACATACTATCAACATGAAAAAGATGTTGACATAACAAATAACATATTTACCTTCGTGGAAGCCTCCTAATAACAGCTTCATCAAGATCAAATGGCCTATTCGTAGCAGCAAGAACAAGTATACGTTCTTTATCCTTTGTACGCAGACCATCCCAATTAACCATAAACTCATTCTTCATTTTACGCATAGCCTCGTGCTCACCTGGATTTTCCCGTCTTCCCAACATACTATCAACCTGGCAAAAACATAAATAAAATAAAAAATAACCATGGATAGCTCATATTTAAAGAAATAAAAAAATTACTCTAAAGGAAAGAAAAAATTCAATGGAATATACACATGGCATATACTAACCTCATCGACGAAAATAACACTTGGAGCAATCTTGCTGGCCAGTGAAAAGACTGCTTTGACATATTTTTCTCCTTCACCAAACCACTGCAACAAACAAAAATGATATCACCGTGTTGCTTAAGCACAAAAGGAACATAGAAGTTTCAATTTGTAAAACTTCTAATACCTTCGAAGTAATGCTGGACATTGAAATGTTGATAAAATTCGCTCCAGCTTCGGTTGCTACAGCTTTTGCAAGCATAGTTTTTCCTGTGCCAGGGGGGCCAAAAAGCAATATTCCTTTGCAAGGCTAAATATACAAATAACAAAGTAATTGTATCAGATGCTGAAGACATTACATAATCTACATAAAGTATTTGACAAATCATTAGATGCAACTAAAGAGAATCTTCTACCTTAGTCAGCTGCCCTTTGCAAAACAATTCCGGCCTCTGAAGAGGAAGCATGACCAATTCCTTCAAGGTGTCCTTCACATTTTCCAAAGCTCCAATATCATCGAATGTCACCCCAATATCGGTTGGTGGAATAACATCACCAAGCAATTTTTTCTCAAATTCATTCTCGGTAACCACATCCTGTCATGGAAGAACAAGTATAAGAGAGACTAAATATAGGCAATTGCATATTTTGGAAAAGTTACAATGCAAAGCAGGTTGCGCATAATAAGATGATAAAATGTATAAATTTGCAACAGAATGTGTTAAATTACCTTCAATGATTTCTTTAAGCTCTTGTTTTCATTTTGAATGCCATGCAGAATGTTCAGCCCATAATTAATGCTGCACCGATGAAGTGTGAATAAGGGTTAGAAATTAAAAGATTTTGTTATATTTCTCATTACTCAAAATTTTAGGATGGCAGGATCAAGATGGAAAGAAGTCATGACACCTTTCTGCAGACAGAACAAGCTTAGAATCTTTGGATAAGGGTTCAGATGAGTGCATAAGCTGGTAACTTATTGCCCAACCAATGATCTTTTCCACACCTAGTAAAAGGAACAATAGCATAAAATCAGCATTTTGGAAGCAAATCTGAAATTTCCATACTTAGATGCTACATTTGCTTCAAATAAAAATGGTGGGGAAAAGGTTAAAAAGAATGCTGACTTTCGGTTGTTAGGGCTTGATCTTTGATGCAGACAGTCTCCAAGTCAGGACATTCCAATCCAACTCTGCTGAGAACCTGATATCAACAAAGGAATCACATTGTAAGTATAACAAATAGTAACACATGACACTTGGTGTTTATAGCCAGAGCATCTAGTGTACAGCGACAATCAACATACTAGTCACTGAACAAATTCAATCAAGAAAAGGAGAATAGCAAAACAAAACAAAATAAATATATAAAGGCATATTAAATAAAGGACAGAAGATGTTGGAAGGCTCACCGTGCGAATGCTCACAACATTAGACTGAGCTTTCATAGTCTCAACATCACGCTCTAGCTGCTGCTTCCAATCAGAAAGCAAGGTCTCATCCTGTAGAAGTTTCAAATTAGAACTGATCCATGAACTGTTGATGGCAACGAAACAAATCGTACAATAATATTAATCTATGGTGATACCTGAGGCAGCTGTATAGTCACTCTGTTTGGGAAGAGGCGACCAAGTTGCTTCATTACTTTGGGTGTTTCTTTGCTCCTATCGTGCAGTCTACCAAAATTATCCTGTCCAAAGTTAAATACCAAATTACAGTAGTTCAATAATCAATAATTCCTGAAGGAGCCATGACAAAAAGCTAATATATATATATATATATATATAAAGAGACACAAAAAAAATATTCAAGGGCATAGCCCAGACAAGACTGGCAACTTCCAAGAAAGAATTACATCATTATTTAAAGAATTATATGAAGCGAAATGGTTACTATTATTTACCGGAAAAGCAAGATCTAGTAGTGCTGTCTGATTGCTCCCAAACTTCGTAAATAGAAGGCCACCAGGTTGTGTCTGAAAGCATAGAAGACAGAAATAAAATCAGCAAACAAGATTTCTTGAACATGAGATCAATACAACCAAACATCAGCAAAAATATATAATAGTAAAAAGGTGTACCTTCTCCTTTCGATTGTCCAGCTGGGTATGAGAGGCAATTACCACCACATTCTGTGGCAAGCTTTCAAATTTAATTTTCAACATCTCGGTGTACCCAACCATTGCCTTCTCTATGTCTTTAATGAATAATACCACTGCTCCGTTTTGACTCTGACTGGTAACAACCTATGTAAACAACATCAAAATGGATGTCATTATTTCACCAGGCATCGAGAAAAACAATGGAACAAGCATAGAACCAGGCTCACCTCAAAGATTTCTTGAACTGCAATCTTGTCAACGTCATCGCCCCCTGAACCATCTACTCTCAACAAATGATTTGCTGCAGTATAAATCACCAATGGAATTTTAATGCACAAGATCCAATATGTAGCCAAAGGATCCTAAGTTCAAAAAAGCAGATTGAAATACCAGAACAAAAGAACCCGCGATCATCTTCACAAAGACCACCAAGATCATTGCCATCAGGAATTGATTTATCAAACCTAACCCCAATCTTCGAAGACCCATTATCTTCAAATGCAAGCATAACTTTTCCACGAGAGCCATAGCTTGGTCCCCTGTCCAACATAGCAAAGTCTTAAGTCTTAATTTTCAAAGGCAACAAAATTTTAAACAAAATATTTAAAAAATGTTTTTCTAGATGAGGACAACTAGGGGTGCACCAAACAAGAAATTTAAAAATGGAAACTGAAATCCTTAGGTAAACAAATATCCCTAATACTATGCATTCATGCCACTCAAAACAAATTGCTGTCAATTAGAAATTCAATATTCTTCCTTTAATCTTCTTTTGAATGATTTTCAATGGTTATAGCCTACTCAACAAAAAGGATAAAAAAGATCTCTCTTCTCCACAAGTTCAGATCAAATGCAGATTGACTGAATTGTATTCAGAATAATTCTTCCATCAGACAAAGTACCTTGAAGGAAAATTTTGTATTGATGAGACAGCAGAAGGGAAGTTACCAACAAATTTTACTCGATCACCTGCAAATTATTTAAGCCTCATGTTAACCTTTAGGTGCTATGCAATATGTACAATAGGAAGTAAATTTGGAGATAGTTGCTCAATTTTTAACAACAGAACAGCACACCTGTTTTAATAGTAGTGCCTTTTGATGAAGCAGTAGAAACCTCCTGCTTCAGCATAGCCTGAGAACTTATTGTGGATCCACCCACAATTTCAGCATCAACACTAGAAGCTGGTTTACTATGTTTTAAAGAAGCAGCATGTGTACTTCTCTTGGCCAACACAGATGGTCGTTCAGGCTTTGAACTTTCTTTAGCAGAATCAACTTCCTTTGATGGAGTTCCCTGAAATATCAATCACATAACAAAAACTATTATTATTCTGTTTATATTAACAGCGATTTAGGAAGAAATCATCTCAACAATACAAACAGATAATAAGAAGTAGCAAAAGAATATCTGAGAAAACGTACACCAGGTAGTGAAAGAGAATCCACAATTAGTAGCCTTGCACCAAAATGCTTTGCAAGTGCCTTGGCAAGAGTCTCCTGATATATATCCGAACCTACACAGGAATCGCATAATGAGAGGCATTTCTTGATTGCAGAAAGGGGAAAACAAAGCATTAACAAGAATGAAGGAACTACCTGCAGGTCCAGATAACAATATCCGTGGGGACACTGAGGGGAGGTCTGAGGCAAATTTTCCAAAGCCATTACACTTCAAATGAATATATGTCGAAGCAATCAAAACGGTCTTTGTCGTATCGCTATAAAAATAGAAACATCATAGCTAAGAATGCATAATTTATTTTCTTATGATCTCATCTATCTTTAAGCAGTAACTACAGGCTATAAAAGAATATAAGAGTAAATATAGATTATTCAAGCTGTTAGCCAACATCTAAGAAGTGACCACAGTAAAAGTATAATCCAGTTAAGATTGAAAAAATATTAGGAAATCAAATGAGAGAAAAGTTAATAACGAGAAGCAACAATGCACCTTAGATAGTATGGGAAACTTTCAAATGAGACATCAATATTGTCAGCACTAAGAACTCTTTGTTGTAAACTCTCCTTAAAAGCTTGCCGCCTGGTTGATGCCAATATTGCTGGGGTATCAACATCTTTAAGAAGTTCTCTTAATTCCCTTCGCTCCTCCAATATCTTTGTAATGCTACTACTTAAATCAAAATCAGGATATGAACCAGCAAGCATGCGCAGCAACGGCCTTAATTCACAGGTAGCAGCAGCAGCCATCTTCCCAGCATCTGTATCCACATTGGCATCAACCTCCATGGTGTCAACACTAGGATTTTCGTTACCAATAGCAGAAGATGCAAGAACAGTTTTCTCAGCAGAAACAGCTCCAGTTTGCTCGTCGGTATTGGTGATATCCTTCACTTCATTGTCTCGAACACCATCCCCATTGCCAGAAGGTAGTGATGAAGCATCTGTGTTTTGTTGGACATTCTTGCCAGCTTTAGCAGCAGGCGGAAGGCGAGCTAAATCTTTATGAAGATTAGATAATGAGGCTAATATTGATGCTCCAGCAACAGCGGAAGGGTCCCCTGATCTAGCTTCAACTTGCATTCCATTCACTGGAGTACTCTGAGCTTCTAAAATACTCACAGAAGAAGGTATGCCAGTGGTAGCAACATTATTATTTGTGAGCTGCTGAAAGATCTGAATTCACGCTAAGGAACGCATAAAACACAATAGAATATCTTCAAGAATGACAGAAACAAGGCAGTTATATAAAATGATATAGAGCATTGTAAGTGAAGGTGCAAAGTATAAGAGGCAAAAACAGATATATAATTCATAGGAACCATATGAACAGGATACATAAGCATGCTTGCCAGAAGAACCGAAGACCACCTCATCACCTCCACTTAATATAAGGCGTGCATTCTTGCGATAGGTCTTACCATTAACTTGAACAGCACCTTTGCCTCCTGTGATTTCCAGTAATGCAACAGGTGAACCTCCACGCTGTGTAGAGTAACAACCATGATCAGTAATCTAAAATAGTAATTACCCATCTAACATAATTACACAAATCATCCCTTCCGATATATGAAATGGAATTTTTGCATCATACAAATGACTCATTTTCTATAACCAAAATGCAAAGCAGATAGATCATTAGCAACTCAGCCGCCTGTTTTAAATTGCATAAAACATATGGTGGAACCTCTACCTCGATGTTGCTCAACTTGCACAAAATATTGCCAACAGTTGGATCTTTAAGCCATAAATTGCACTGACGACCTTGGCCAATGGTGAAGGTAGGATCACACATAGGCTGGTGAGGAATCTGGAGAAGAATGAAAAACAAATATGATTAGTTCTAGATTGACATGACTAATGAAAACACAATCAGCTCAGAATTCTCCACATTTTAAGCCCAAAAAAGCAGAAGATGCTTCAAAGTAGATGTCTCACTTACTCATGTCTAGCACCTATATATTTTATGGTGAAATCACACGCAGCATTGCTTTTATCAAGTAATGCAAAATCTTTGGCGCAAAGTTGACATTGATTCCATCCTACATAGTATTGACTAACTGTGGCATGATATTGCAAGAAACAAAATTTTCTCTAGCCAGAACAATACAACAACAACCAAGCCATATCTCATTAGGTAGGGTGCACTAAATGGATCAAACATTGCCATCCATAGTGTCCTTATCATAGATCATATCTGCATAGAACTTTAAAGTAGTTTAACAAAGGATTTTTCTCAACATTATAGGACTGCACCAAGGATCAAATTTAACCCCTTACCTTTTCTAGCCATTACTAGTTACAAACAACACCAGCCTTTCCGATCTTATAACCTAGGGATAACTACACTGACCTTGTTAGTTCTTAGTACATACAACAACACCCCTTCCACTTTGGGATAATTACTTCCTGTCTCTTTATCTGTTGCTCTTACACCAGATACCCTCTTTTATCTACAAAGTTGCACTAACTTCCTTACTTTATGCATACTAATATATCAAAACAAGGAAAGCAGGTATAGTTTCACAAACAACATGTGATTGAGGAGCAATAAGCACCACGGTCAGTGCAATTGAGCATGCAGCATTAGAAGCATTTTTTGAAACTTCAGTCATCAGTTCCCATAAAGCAGAAAGTATCTTGCAAAATCAACCAATCATTCAAATTTGCAGGTCAAGTGCAAAATTTCAAGACAAAGCAGTTCTATATCCGTTAAAATCACTCCAATAGATCAACTTTAACCATGCATTCCAATTCCACAATGCAAAAACCATTCAAGTACTCCAAGAGACAAAAAAAATACATAGCAAAATTTGCACACTCAATTCACAGCGAAAAACCAAACCTGAGAACACTGAGAAAGGAGCTTCCCCCATGCTGTCTTAGGTCCTGATTTCGATTTCACTGACCGCTTCTTCATTCGGCCGGCAGCAGCAGCCGCCGCCAAAGCCGCCGCAGCACTTGATTTCTCTCCATCCACCGCATCCTCACCTAAAATTAACAAAATTCAACACAAAACTCACTCCAAATTCCACCACAGATTCATTATCCAATAGCCACATGCATGCAAAAGAATCATTCACTTCCCACGAAAGAAACCAAAAGGTTGCAACTTTCTAACCTATGGACTGAGGCGTCACCAAATCATCCCCTTCTGCCGCCGGCAAAGAAGGAGGCGTGGCCTTCAACGACAAAGTTTCTGGCAAAACATCATCGCTGCAAGCATCAACGGCCTTCAACGACGCCGTCTCGGGTAGATCATCATTCCCGGGTCCAGATTCGTTCACAGGAGGAGCAGCAGCAACAGGAAGCGTCGTGGACGATGCATCCTCTGTGGTGTTGGTAGAAACCTAAATAATCACGAAAATTCAGACCCAACCAAAAAAAAAAATATCTTTTTTAATATAATTTTGTAATCAAGGGGAAAGAAAATTAAAAGGGTGGAATTGAAAATTCTGCTATGAATCGGATTGGAGAAAAAGGGGAGACCTTTGATCTTTTGTTGGGGTTAGAAGGAGAAGGCGAAGAGAGGGTGCGTTTGGTTGAGGATTGGGAAGAACTGCGTCTAGTTTCAACCATGGTTTTGGGTTGGGTTTGAGAGGGTGGTGATTCACCCTTTCTGGTATCGACGAAGTTGTTGTTTCTGCGATGTGTTGTGTGTGTTTGGTTTCTGTGATCCAAGAGAGAGAGAGAGAGAAAGAGAGAATTGGGGTTATGACTTTGTGTTTGTTGTTATTGTTGTTGTTGTTGGAGGAAAAGAATGATTGAGAAGAAAGAAGAGAAAGAAAGAAAGAAAGAGAGAGAAAATGTTATCAAAAAGAGAGTTTGGGTGTGATTGTATCTGTGGTTATTTTATATGGTGAATGAAGAGGCATAGTGAACGAAGAAATTCAAGATGAAGCAAACATGGTATGTCATTAACTCTTGCAATTAATTTTTTCCTTATTCCTCAATTTTTTTTCTGCTACTATCATTTTTCTTTTGTTACATTTTGACCATAATTATTGTCACTTTTTATATTTACAATCAATCAGTTATCTATATATATTATATATTATATAATATAAAATATATATTAAAAAATTAAACAATATATTTATTTATATATAAACATATAATAGCTTCTTTTTTGGTGTATATATAATATTTTTTATATATTTTAATTGATTTAACTAAATATAAAAATTATTAAGAGTGGGT
>NC_029786.2:104031716-104033388 GCF_000816755.2 Arachis ipaensis | reverse complement strand
CCCTCCAAATTTTAAAATCCATGTAATATTTTATAAGTGATAATTAAACCTCTAATTATTGTCAATAAAAATATAATATAATATAATATAATATAATCAGAAAAATATATTTGCATTTGTTTTTTATAAGCATAATTTTTGTACTATAAATTTTTTATATGAATTGTGATGGATCGAAGATTTGCGAGTCCAAACCGTTGTTGGATCATTTTCTTAAAACAGTAGGGTGGTATTTATAAAGATATTTCGACCCCAAATTAAAATAGATGTGAGATATATAGAGTGTATAAAAGAAGTAACGTATACAAAGGAGTCTTTAGCTCCCCTTCATATAGCCTTTGATAATCTTATCATATTTGGTTAAGATAAAAAAATATTTGAATTAAAATACAAGTTAAAAATTATAGGAATCAATTTGAACCATTAGAAAGAAGCCGGCCTCGAATATGCAAGTCGAGAGGTTATTCTGAATTAGGTCCTTAACAATTTTTAAGTTTAACTTTATAAATGAAAAAATTAAAATTGGAAAAAATTTTCTTTAACAAAATCAGTTTTATATTAGTATTAGTATATTTCATAGCCAGGTGAATATTATTTCTTTTTTTTTTGTGTGTCTATATTATTTCTTCCTTTAATAGTCAAGCTTTTATTTAACACAAAACGAAAAATGAGAACGAATTTAATGGAAATATTTAATGTTAAAATTAAGTATGTGTTTGAATTATAGTTTGTAAATGGGAGCTTTCATAAAATTGATTTTGTAAAATTGATTTTGAGAAAAGTAAGTTTGGGTTAATATAATTTATATTTGACAAATTTTATATCAAAATTGATTATAACAAAATAAATAGTGATTGAATTATACTACTCAAAGTCACTTCTAGATGAAAAATTACTAAAAGAGACATCAATTTAGATAATTTTTTATATACATGCAAAATCATAACACTAACAAAAATAATATAAAAAAATATTTATCATATAAATAAAATAAATACAATAAAAAATAAAAATATGAAATAGAGTACTATAAATTTTATAATGTCAAATAAAAAGAAAATATTTTATAATTTTTCTAGTACTGTTAGGTAGCGTTTGGTGGAGAGATAGAGACATAAAGACTGAGACTGAGAGACAGAGACTAAGAGACAGTGATTAAAATAAATCTCAATATTCTGTTTGGTGCAAAATGGGAGACAGAAATTGAAACAAGAATGAAACTCTAATTTAATTTGCACAAAGGGTAAAATTGGAATTAATTAATTGAAATGAAAGTATTTTAGGTATAAAATGTTATTAAAGTTTCAGTCTCCATCTCTAAAAATTTCAGTCACCTGTGTCCCTACTTTTTGGAGGTACTGAAATACTGAAATTTTAGAGACAGAGACAAAAATTTTAGTACCAGTCTCTGAACTAACAAACACGATACTGAATCTCAGCCTCTCAGTCTCTGTCTCAGTACCTCAAAACAAACGCTACCTTAGTACTCTTTAATTTAATATTATTTTGGATTATAAATTTTCATTATTTATGGCTCTATTATTACTTATAATTAATTTCTTATTTATTTTGTCTTTTTTTATAGGATCATAATTTATATTATATAAAATTTTATTAATAAACGCAAAAAATAAAACTGAAACATTTTAAACATTAACATTAATAATATATG
>NC_029786.2:104030221-104031658 GCF_000816755.2 Arachis ipaensis | reverse complement strand
AAATAATATAAAAATATTTATCATATAAATAAAAAATATAATAAAAAATGCAATAAAAAATATAAAAATTAAAATATGAAAATGAGTACTAAAAATAATAATAAAAAATTAAAATATTTAATTTGCTAGCGATTGAAACAAATATGAACAATTTTGATGAAAAAAAATTGAAAGGAAAAACTATAAAAAGTATGAAGAATTACAGAGAACTACTGTAAAGATAATAGTTACTGATATCCTTTGTATAGAAGAAAATAAAGGGTAGGGTTGACAAAAAAAAAATAATTTTTTCACCTAATTTTTCAAAGATAATCAACAACCATGAAGTGAAACGCAAAAGTTACAAATTTCTGCTGCGTTCAGAAAGATAAAAATTATCAAACATAAAAATAAAACTTTCAAGCTCAAACGCGCTTCTTTCCTCCTCAACGTTTTTGTCAAATACACTCTAAATCTATTCATAGAATGGTATACATGACTATTGAAGTATTTTCGGTGCAAAGTTTTTAGGACATAAATTATTATGCTGTCAACCAATAATATTATCTGACTCGTAAGGAAACTAGTTTGGTTATTATTATGCTGTCAACCAATAATGTTAACTGACTCGTAAGAAAACCAGTTAACCAAACTAATCAATAATATTACAACATTTTACACGCCTTTGCTGCAAATACTGCACTATTTATCATGGTGCGGTAAGCGTTGACTCTGATAAAGCGTAGCTTCAACAAAAGAGTTGAGAGAGAAGAATGTCTTGTTGGCTTGTTGCTATATCTCACTACAACCCAGAAATTTTAGTGTCTGATGAATTGGACACATCTAACACTGATTTGGAATATCAATGACAGAACCTAATCGTAACAACCAAAATTCACTTAATGCAGTAACCGTAATTTACAGAATATTGCTTATTTTTTAATCAAATTACTGTAATGCAAACTCAATTGAGTCAGATAACAAACAATACAAATATACAATAAAAGCATCAATTTGTATTGTTAGTGTTACCATTTTTATATTGTGAACACTAAGAATACAATTAAAATTTTATAATTTAAAAACATATAATTAATTATTTGTCTTNTAATCTTTTATGTTAAAAAGTCAGATAAATAGTAAAAGCTACATGTACTCACTCTACTTACTCTTCCATTAGCATGAAATTAATAAAATAATGTTAAAATAAAAGTTGTAAAAAAATTTATATTAAAAGATAAAAACATCATATACAATATATACATTTTTTCAAAAAATTAATTATACTATTTATTTTTTATCATCCAGCATTACTTTTCATTAAAAAAAAGAAATCCTCAAATGGGCAATCTTTCTTAAATTGGTAAGAATATTAAAAGAGTCAAAATTCATCCTTTAAATTCTCGATATTATAAATGCATTTTTTTAGTGTTTAATTATTTCATGAGAAACATATTA
>NC_029786.2:104013616-104030157 GCF_000816755.2 Arachis ipaensis | reverse complement strand
TAAAAAAAAGTATTTGAAAATTTTTTTGGATTATTTTACTCAACCTACAAGTTATTAAAAAAATCTGTTAATTTTAAATTATAGGATGGATAATTATTACAGGTGATGAGTTAATTTTTTTATCGATATCACCTTTTTTTATTCGTTCAATTGCTTTATTATTTCATTCTTTAGTAATCCCAAAATGTTTTTTTTTCTCAAATAGTTATAATATATATTCTTGCATAACATAAATATTATTTAAATTTTTTCAGTATAAAAACTAAAAATTAATTCTAATAACTTTTGGATTATAATTGGAAGCTTTTTTTTCTTAAATCCATCTTATATCAATAGCTCAATCTATAGGGCCTATAGATAATTTTAGACAAGTTTTCAGAACATATCTGAGTGGCATTTAATATATGATTGACTGAACAAAATAAAATACAATAAAAATAATACCAACAAGTTATTAAAAAAAATTAAAAATAAAGATTCTTTTTAGTTTAGTAAAAAATAGAAAAAAATTCATTTAATACATCAATGCCAATAAATTGTCAAATACTTCATATATATTGTTAATTTAAATTTAAATGCTAATGACCTTGGAAATGGATGTGAAATACTGAAAATTAATTAAATATGAGAATGAAAACAACATATCTCATTCTTTACCCCTGAAAAGAACCATTCCCTATTATGACATTAAGTGGACATATAAATAAGAGAATGTTAGAAGTGGTAAAAGTGAATTAGTGGGTGAATTGGGAAAGAAAACAAAACGTTTATTTGGTTTTTATTGAAAAATGTTATATGCATGGGAATCTTCAAGTCTATCTTGTGAATATAGATGAAATATGCATGTGTCTTGAAATGCATATATAAACTTACAGGAGTCACACATGCAGAGTTTTTAGAGCGGGTGTGGAAAATGCCAAGGATCTGGGCAAAAGGGTAATTTCATTCCTTTCATCTAATATTAAAGTATTTTAATTTCCTTAACCTACCAACATTAGTACCATGCAATGATGAGTATATTTATTTATTAGTGTTTTAAGTGTAATTCTCTTTTGGATAATAATATATTAGTCATTTCAAAAGCAATTTGTAGATTCTCATTAATTAGTTAATACTTTTAATTTATGGTTTAATAAGTGCAGTGATCATTAGTGTTGACGTTTCCATAAGATTTTAAATTTGTTATACAAAATTATTGCATACTATATACATTAATTATTTATATTTATTATTTATACCATGTGAGGACTGTAGTCTCCTTTGTCTTGTTGGTTATTGATTATTATTTATTTTCCTTTCAATAATATTCGAGAGAGAAAAAAAAAATCAGTCAAAATAGTTTAAATTTATTTGATTTAATATTTATTAATTGTTATTATAATTAACTAGAATGAAACCTGCACGATATACGGGACGATAAATTAATGATAGTATATAATAAATATTAAAAATGGTTATATTTTGTAGAATTAAATTAAATATGAAACTAAAGTTAAATTTAAAAGGTATTTTATTTAAAATAATTTGTAGTACAAAATATTTATATATTAGAATTGTATGTATAAAATGATATTTTTATTTGGTGGTTTGAATTTTGCATTTGTTTTAGTTGATGAACTTACTTTTCTTATACGGCGCTCGTCCTCTTTTTAAGTATTGGGTTAGTAACTAATAATTTGATAGATGAGATTATGAAAAGTATATAGAGTTACCTTATTGTTGGATATTGTGGTGTTTGATTACATGTGCCACAAATGTAGTTATTTCCTTTTTCATATGCTTTCTTCGTACACTTTTCATATTCAACATAGTTATCTCAATTGAGTAAGTTTGAGATGTTGTCTAGTTCAAAAATAAATTTTTTGTGCAAATTTGATGTAATTTGAAGGAATAGTAATAAGAGACTTATATAAGTAGTTCAAATAGTATGAAATTTAAATATTTATAACGTAAAATTTATTATGATTAATAATATTATTAGGATATTTGTAATATGAATGTTTATTACATTGGATGAGTTATTTATAGAAATTAATAAATTAATTATTGGAGTTATAAATTTATTGTATTGTTTACAACAGTAAAATATAATAAATATAGGGATATGAATTTAATGTCCTTGTAAGTTACAAATTTGGTTAGACACTATTAATTGGTAAGATATAATAAATATAGGAATATGAATTTAATGTCTTTGTAAGTTACAAATTTGGTTAGATACTATTAATTTTTAATTATTGTCATTGGTAATTATTGTATTATTTTTTCTATATTTTATTTTTTTTACTGATTTAGAAATAATAGATGATTTGGCAAACATTGAGTGGTTAATTCTAAAATTTTGCCAAGTAAGCGATGTTGCTGACATGAAATTAATAAAAGAAGAGAAATAGCTTAAAAGTAATGTGGATAAACTTATGTATCTATTTTTATATATTAAGAATAGATAGATAAATAGATAAATATTAAATAATAAAATAAATTTATATTTTTTTTTGTCTTTTTAATATTGTCTTTTGATTTGTTTGAATCCTTCACATTGAGAGGGTCTTGAATTTCTTTATTTTGTTTGTTGTTCTTTTGGGGTCTATGACACCTTTGATTCACCCAAAAAAACATAAATTTAAAGGTTAATAATTAAATTATTAGTTTGTCACTTAAATTTTTATTGAATATTTAAATATAATATTTTACACGTAAGATATCATAATTTTCTATTCTACTTCTCAAACTATCACACAATTTCCTTTTTTGAAATTAAAAAATTTCACAATTTTTCTGTTTATAAGTCTATGTCAATTTCAAACAATTTGCTCATTCTCATTTTTGTGAATAATCGAGAAATCAGTAGACAAAAAATTCCTGATATTTTGGAAAACTAAAAAGTTACGTTGTGCTCTAGTTTTGACAAAGATGGGGTGGGTGATTGGAAAACTATTTAACACCCCACATCCCTTTGAAGTTTGAATTGTCATAACTCATAACCGATTACGGATATAATATTATTAATAATGATTTCTTAAGAGTAATTGCAAAAAATCAATGCATGTTTTCATGCCGAAAACGTAAAAGCATGGTTGTTTGATGCAACATATTTTGTTATTCAACAATCAATAGTCAACATATACATATTTTGCTGGCAAATAAAATAAAATCCAACCTCTTATCATTTTGAAAAACCAAATTAGTATTATATTTCTTTTTCCCATCATTCTATTTGGCACAACATTTTAAATTTTTTTGGTTGGATACAAACAAAAATAAGGTTGTGTGCTTAGCATAGGAAGAAGACTAATTAGTATCTCAAAAAAGCTAAAACTTCAACTGATTTTTTTAGTTGGTTGAATTAGACAATTTCTAATTTTAAGTCGGACTCACACTGTCACACACATATCACATCTATACATACAAAGATTCTATCTACTATTTAGTTAGGAAAAACTACCATTTGTACTCATGAACTTTACGAACGCTGACAAAAGTATCCATGGAAGAAGAAAAGTGACTTTGTACCCATAAAAGGCTGGATCCGTCTGTCGATAGTACCCGAACGTCATTAAAACGTTAGCTCCGTTAAGTTAAAAGCCAACATGGCACGTTAACTGCTTACCTGAATTTTGATTTTTACTTTGAATTTTTTTAAAAACCTTCCAGGTGGATATAGGAGGGAGAGAGAGAGAGAGAGAGAGAGAGTAACGTTAGAGGCACTTCGCGCCATTCCATCTTCTTCCTCACCACCCTTATACATGCCCTAGCAGAGAGAGAGAGACGTAAACCACATACTGAACCCGACGCCACCAACCAATCCGCCCAACCGCCTCCGTCCGCCCAAAACACCATCGGCGACCAGCATCGCCCAATCCTTCTTCCATTTTCTTCTCCATTTCCCTATTTCTTCCCTCCTTTGCACGTAGTCAATCTGTCTCTGCGCGAACAGCCCCTGCTTCGCATCTTCCAGTCCGGCGAGGAACCAAGGGCGGCGAACTTTTGTGCCGATGCGACCGCCGCTCTCCGCCTCGCCCAATTTCTTCGTCCTTCCCTCTCATCAGCGTAGATTCAATTCCCTTTCCCTGCTTCCCTGTCTTTCTTCTCTTTATTTTTATTGCTTTTTCATTCTGTTTTAATGATTTGGGTAGGTTAAGTTACATGATTTCTGTGTGTTGGAGTGAATGTGTTTGCTGTGGCTGAATTTTCTGGGTTGTTTGATGCCAACATAGAACTAAACAAGCTGTCTGAATTTGCTGCACACCACATGCTCGATATATCGCTTGAATGAAGTTTTTTATTTAAACCTTATATCTGATCAGCATAGGGCTTAAGTTTTGTTTTCATTAGGCATTTTAATTCACAAATATGCAGTTTTCTAAACTTCGTGATGATGATTGTGATTAACTTTGGTTATGCGCTAGTTGAATGTCCTTGTTGAACACCAAGTTATCTATATGTTCTTCATATTTTACACAGCTGAAAACAATACCACCACCATAAGATAATTATAGTTTTCAGGGGACATTTTTCTAAAACATTCACTATTTTACACAGGTTGACAGCAAGCATAGCCTATTACATATTCCTCACCAAACATCATAACATGTATATCTCAAATCATTATTCTATAAATCAATAATTGAAACCCCATTTTTCATGTAATAAATAATGGAAAGGATTAAGGGATGTATTGGGCTGATGAATGCAGTTTAGCTAAAATTTCAAATAATGTATAACTAAAATTTTACTAATTCTCAATTATTCTAATAAATTTAAATCATATATTTTTTATTGTGTAATAGATTTATAGAAACAGTAGTCATTTAATTATTGAGTGAATCATATTTTATAATTTAATAATTAGAAAAGTCATAAACATTGTCCAAACTTTTTCGTGAGTCAATTTTAGTGAAAATAGACAATTAACTTTCCCATGAACCAGGATTTGTTCATTTAGTGGTAATAGACATACCTACATAATTAATAAGATTTACATGAATAATAATATTTTAAGAAACTAATTATCACGTTAATGTTTGAGCCGTAAGTCGTTGTTTATCAAAAGTTCGTCTTCATTTCCTTTCTTTACCTTAAATATTTTTTATTTTAAATTTTTATCTATTGTATAACTAAAATATTTTTATCTATTTTATCTTAAATATTTTTATCTATTTTATCTTAAATATTTTTATCTATTGCAGTTTAGCTTCTCTTATTGCTCGTCTCAAATAAAGTGCAACTGTTTTCTGAACTTTTTGATGATGATTGTGATTAAACTTTGGTTATGCGCTAGTTGAATGTTCTTGTTGAAATAGTAGGTGTATTGATATGGACTGTTCATTCTTTTTTTATTGACAGAAATGGCTACCACGACGCATATCACATTAATAATACACCATAGAGGTAGACTTGAAAGGGGATCGGATGGCAAGTTGTGTTATGCAGAAGGTGAAAATATTGAGGTGGAGAGAGTTAACGTGGATACTCTGAATGACTTCTTCATTAGTGACCTACTGAAAGACATTGGGTATCCAATCATCTCCGATTTCTACTGGCGACAGCCTGGAATGGAAATTGAGGGTGGTTTGAGGCTTCTGCGACTTGACATGGATGTCGTTAAGATGTATGAAGCTGCTGTGGAGAATGGGCATAAGATTGAATTATACACAGAGCACTCAATTAGCCAAGCAGATGTTGTAGATACGAATGAAGAAGCTGGTGTAGAAGCACCTGATCAGGTTAATGTAACTCCATCAAGGAGGAGGAGAAAAGTTTGTGTCAGGAGGACTCCAACTCCAAAGAAGGCAACAGGTCCTAGAAGAATTCTTCAACTGGAAGGGGTACATACTGAAGCCCAAATTACAGAGGAGACCCATGGTACAGAAAAGGCCCAACCAGATGCCAGCCCAAATCCATCAGTTCCAGCTACACCAAACACAGTTCATGTATCTGAAGAATCTGCTATACGAAACACAGTTCCAGCACCATCTATTCTGCTTGACAACAATGCCCAGCCAAAGTCACCAACATACACAGAGCCACCCTCTACCTCTGATGATCCACAAGACGAATTGCTCACCCAATATGTTCCTTTACCACAGAATCAACCCTCCTCCTAAGCCATGCCTGAACCACATCCAACCCCCCCACCCAACACCCCTTCTACCAATCCATCTGCCCCAGTAAATGCTCCAGAAATACAGAATAACAACACAGAGGAGGGTACTGGAGGTAGTAGGAGAAAACAGATAAAGAGATCTACTAAGAGACCCCTTCTAACTGGACAAACATTTATTCCTAATGCAGATCTGAATCAACCTCCATCAGTATTTATTCCGGTGGATGGGGGAGAATATTCAGATGATGAACCTGGTGTTCATTGCTATGAGTCAGAGGGCCTCCACAGCATTGGAAGTGATGAGGATGACCAGGGAAGGTCATTTCCACAATGTAATGCCGATGCACCTGTTAAGGAGGTGAGGCTGGAGCTTGAAATGGAGTTCGAGACTCTGCAACAGTTCAAGAAAGCTGTAAGGTATAACCACTATCCATTGTTGCCTCCTGTGTATAGGAAGTCTATTGGGAGACCTACTAAAAAGAGAGATACTCGTAGAGATGGTCCTAGAGAGAATCCTGATCCACATAGAGCAAAGAGGAGATATGGTCCCATTAAATGTACATATTGTCTGAAGGTATAACCTAACATTCCATGTCTCATTTGTTTACTTATGCATATTGATTGTCTTGTAAAGAAATTAAAATTGCAATTATTGCTACTGTTTTCTCAGACTGGTCATAACAGCAGAGGATGTGACAAGAAGAAAGAAGCTATGGCTAGTGGAGGAGCTGCATCAGGTAGTGGTAGTCAGCATCAGGGTGCAGCAGCAACAACTGAAGGTATGGGTGTTGATGATCTTGATGAGGATGCTGCCAGAGAGCAAGAGATGTATTGGGAAGAGACTTTGGAGGCAGCAGATGCTGAAGCATCAGCTTCAGATTCACCCAGTGTAAGTTATTTATATCCACTCTCTTCTTCTACTTATTAGCATGAAGATAAATTTATCTTGCATTAAAATTTTGAGCTAATGCAATTATCAATATTTATAGGTGAATGTTGATGATCTGAACTGTGTGAATCCTTCTGAAGAACCTATGGCAGTAAGACCTTCACCTTCTAACTCCTCTACTGCATATGTGTCACTTAGACCTATCATAAAGTCAACCATGTCCAAAAGACCAATTAGGAGGAGAAATATTAAGAGGCCACCACCGTCACAACCTTCTCCCCTCAGACCTGCCCCACCACAACCTACTCCAATAACGCCTACCACACCACAACCTTCTGTTGTTAGGCCTACATCACCAACTGACCAACCGCCTCCAAGAGTTACCAGACAAACAATGCATGGTGCAAGTCAAGGGACCACTACACGATTTAAGCGATTCATGCCAACTCCACCATCCACAATTCAAACACCAGGCAGATGGCTAGTACCTGGGTTTCGTCCACCAACAGGAGCATCTTCAAGTGGCAACAACAATGGAATTTCTAGTGGCAGCAGCAACTCCACACCCAACAAATAGGATTTTCTAGTCTGAATTTATTTTTTTATGAAGTACTTACTGTAATTATATGTCTATGAACTCTTATATTATGGTTTTTTTTGTAACTTATGCCTAGTAATTAAACAGCACAACTTAATGCTTTCATGTTCATCGTTTGTATTGGTTCTATTAGGTACATTTGATTTGCTACTGCTACATCAAACTCATACCCTTGTTTTGAGGCTTTTGTTGATAACTGCATATGAGTAAATTACTTCAAGGTTTATTATAGCTTATGGAATGAATATTTAGTTCCATTTCCAGGTTACAACTTTGCTATTTATTTTACAATACCATGTTTCTGGCTAGATTAAGACAAATCACGACATTTATATTTCTTTTTTTGTCAAAATTGAGTTAACTCCAATTTAACAGATATCAAATACATTAACAATCATGGACATTAATGTCATAACACAACTTGACTTTTTCCACAACAAGTGAAGATAGTAACAGAGTTTCGAAGTTCATCATCATCGAGACCAACCAGCTTCTAAGTTCATCATCATTGAAACCAAAAAGCTGCACAAAAAGACCCCAGGACAACATACACCATAAGCACAGTTACATATTGATTAATTGGAGTAGATTCAGCCCTACACAAATCAGTAAACTCAAAAAAATAGTTATAATCCATGACCTAATAATTCTAATTTCACCCTGGAGCTTCCCTATCTTTAACAAGATCTTCACACTATTCTATTGAATCTCTCTTCTTTGCCCAGTGAGATTGACCTAATGGTTACCACATGAGCTATCTTGATTTTTTCTAACAAGGGCTCTTGCCAGTCCCTCCCATCCTCCGTCAATCTCATCCACCCATACAAAATACTTGCAATCCATCGTCTGTAGTGTGAAAGGGAGGAATAAGGAATCATTCACAATAAGTTAATCTGATCAGAAGCACAAAAACAAAAAGACTTACCTTATATAGAGGACACCTTACGAACCATCTCCCAGGATTTGTTAAGGTTCCAGATTGTAGCAACACCACACCCTATCCACAAAAGCATCTCCCAGACAAAGTCTTCTCTTCACCCCTCTTGGAAGACGAAGTCCCTTCTTCGCTGATGCTTCCATTCGAAGAACATTGGTTACCTCTACTTCTCCTAGACATTCTATGGTTTTGAAATTGAAATTGGGGAAACAGTTGAGGATAAATTAGGGAAATGAGTGATGTTATAACGGTATATTTATGCTTGGACATGTTGGACTGCTGATTCAAAGCCAGGTAAGCAGTTAACGTGCCATGTTGACTTTTAACTTAACAGAGCTAACATTTTAATGACGTTCGGGTACTATCGACAAACGGATCCAGCCTTTCATAGGTACAAAGTCACTTTTCTTCTTCTATGGGTACTTTTGTCAGCGTTCGTAAAGTTCATGGGTACAAATGGTAGTTTTTTCATTTAGTTATTGACTTATTGTCAATATTCGAATCCGAATATAATATATTAAAAGACAATACATATAGCCACTCAATCAAAACCTCAATTACTAACTGACTTAGTAGTTAAAATTCTTGTAAGTGCACCCCCTTCTACATCCATCTGCATAGGAACACTGATTGATAGGTAGTTAGCTCCCCAACTCAATCCATTAACCTTGCTATAAGTAGTTTTAGTCAAGAACAAACAACTGAGCAAAAATTAAGAGACACGTCGAATAGCGGCAGTTTTTATAGGAGTTTGTGACGGTTTTTAACCGCTGCAAAATAATATACTAGCAGTTCCAAAAATTTTACAAGTTAGGGGGTGGAGATTTGATTTTGCGGCGATTCTAAAGAATCACTGGCACAACCGCAACAAATCAGACACCATAATTTTTTGGTATATATTGTCAATAAAATTTTCAATTTTGCTAGCATTTTTTGTGTGTAATAGACACCATTATTTTAATATTAATATTTCTTATCTTATATGAATATACAATGTAATAACTATATTATATGAATACAATAAATCCACCATCTGTGTAAATATATGCTAAAATATAGTATGATTATATATTTATATTTAGCACATTTTATAAATAATATTATTATTACATTTTTGCAAATAATACAATCAATCATATACTACAAGAGACATGGAGCATAGCGACAAAAAATTACCGGCCGCTCAGCTTACCGCTGCAGAACATGTCTGCAGAAGTACCAATCCTTCATGTGCTGCACCATCGGTGGTGACTACATCTGAAATGCCGCTAATTTGGATCTTTATCATAATTCAATTTTTTATTCTTCCTTTTTTTTTTTATCTTATAACTAATATTTTCCCCAATCTTGCAGAAACCCGCAAAGTGAGATTGGTAGCGCATGAAACCCTGGCACTACTGCTCCACCGTGCGTCGCTGATCCATCCTCCTCTTTCCGGCGTCAAGCTTTCGACTCTCCTGCACGGTAAATATAAAGCAAAATCGTGTCAGTTTGGTTTGGCGGCGGTTTTCTATTGGTGTGCCGTAAAATTTTGATTTAGCGGCGGTTATACCAGCGGTTGCTGGAAACCGCCGCCAAATCCAATCCCGGCGCCCATATCCATGGTGGTCCAGTTAGCCGCCGGCATTTTAATAATAATAATTGATCGCATAAATAATAGGAGGCCAAGGTTACGAGAACCTTCGCAGTCACGTAAAGTTGACCTCATTTTCATGCATTCGAAATTGACATGAACACTTGCATTCACACACAAACATACACCTTTTTTGTTCCTTTTATTTATTAATATGCACCCATAATTATTATTATAATAATTACTACTTTAATTTTAAAGATAATAAAATCACACTTTAGTAGTAGTAGTAGGCGCAGCAAATCACATGCATCTCTCTCTGACATTAGAGAAAAAAGAACCACGCTGACAACTTAATCAATAAACAT
Organism: Arachis ipaensis; assembly: GCF_000816755.2. Taxonomy (NCBI): domain Eukaryota; kingdom Viridiplantae; phylum Streptophyta; class Magnoliopsida; order Fabales; family Fabaceae; genus Arachis; species Arachis ipaensis. Next base: position 104,019,686 of record NC_029786.2, on the reverse strand, counting down.
CATCATTTACTTAATATAAGGTCTTGGATTAGGTTCAATCATTGTCATGTTTACGTGGATCTCTAACATATGGTGAAGACCCTAATACTATAATTATTAAACTACTATCCATAGTTTCACATTATTATTAAGACCCATTAATTATTTTATTATATTTATATATGATATTATATATACGATGATCATTATTAACCATGTGATGTATGTAGCCATTTATGTGTTCCTTCAATTACTTAGAGGACAAGTGTGTTTTGAACTTGTGGCCTTGAAATATTATTATATTATTATTCTTGTTAATTAATTTTGGTTGGTTACAGTATCCTCTAATTTAACAGGTTAAAGAATAATCTATTACGAATCTAAATTTTATTTAAGGATCTGTCACTAATTAATAAATTGTTGTATACGAATTCAAAACCCCAATATTTAATTCAAATTGATTTTTTATTAATTAATTTAATTGGTCTATATTATTAGGTTATAATTATTGCTTAGCGTGGATGCATGTAAAAGTTTTTAATTTTTTCAATTTTTTACCAACGGAAAAGTTTGTCATAATAGTGTCAATTATTAAATCTTAAAAGGTCTCTTCAATTAACTATGTATTTTTAAGAAAACAAAAAAGTAGTACTGAGATTTAAAGTTTAAAAAATCTATTAATTAGTCACCAAAAAAATCTATTAATTGTAAACATGTTTGAAGAATTAATTTCGCAACAATTTACCCGAGAAAATCTTGCAACAATATAATATTTGTATAGAACAAACTGAAGACTAACAAATATAATCTCTTATTTAAGCACGCAATTTATCATATAGTAAACGTGCAATGTGTGACAAGAAGTAAAATTTAACTTTGCAAAAACGCTTGACTTAACTATTGCACTATTGATATGGAAATTGTGTGAGTAACTAACTGAACTATTTCAAATTAAATTTTCTAAAACAAATAAATATAACTGAAAAGAAAAAGCATATAACAAATGGTTTAATTGTTATAGTCTAACCAAGCCAATTTAGGGCAACAAGTGACGAAGAAGCAAACCAAGGTCTCACAAATTGCAACAGATTACACAAAACATACAAAATTACAAACCAAATAATTATGAAATCTAAGGGTAGCAATTCAAATGGGCCGAAAACTCTCGAGCTGACCCACGTAACTCACAAAAAAGACGGGTCAAGCTGAACATTTGAATTCTTCATAATTAAAAAGTTCTCCTAACTCACACCGCCTAATTCGTAGACTTTGGCGGATTTCGATGGGGCAGGACGGGCTTTTCTGACAAGCCTATATTTTTTTTTTGTAATTGAAAATGTTCTAAGTTATAATTTGGATTATGTTATATGTTTGAATAATTAGAGACTTGAAGATGTTTTAGTTATATGTTTTGGACAATATTTATTATATTTTTTACAATATTGATTTTATTATTTTGTTTCAAAAAATTTAGTTGATGATTATGTTTATTACATATTTAGAATTATAAAGACTTTAATGTTTGTGAATTTAGAAGTTATAATTTTTTTATGTCTTTAGAAATTATAAATTTGTTGAAATGATTGTGAAATAATATATTGTTTGATATTTAATGATTATTAATTAAAAAAAAGTAATAACAAAAAACTAACAATTAAACCGACCCAAATTAGTTACATTAAATTGAATTAGGATTATGTTAGGTAACCAATGACTTTCTTGAACAACATGAACAACCACCAATCAAATAAAAATACACTACACCTCCAAATTACCCACCTAAATCTTAATATTAGAATAACCATCCGCACACCTAGTAAAATGAATATTCAATATATCCATTGTTCACATTGTTTAGTATTTTCATTGTTTACGTATACTTTTCCATTGAATTATTAATAAACAATAATACCAAACAAGAAGAAACCAAGCGTTTTCTGTTTTTGTCAGAACCAAGCCTCATAACAAGGAGCCCTAACCCTAACCCCTAAGGGTTCCGGTGGACTATTGGGCCCTGAAAAAGCCCGTATAACGGTTATTGGGCTTATGGTTTCCATAAGTGAAAGAACCCATTTAAATAGTCACGGAGTTTGGGTTTTGCATAGCAGCCCATGTTTAAAAATGTAAAAGGATGGAGGCCCCGATTGCATTTTCAGCCCACCAATTACCATCCACATTTCTTTTATTTCTACTTAACTTACATGTGATCCAAATAAAAAAAAAAAAAATCATTTTCATCGTCATATTAAGATACTCGCCCACAAGCACATCAAATTTTATCAATTGTATCATTCTTAATTTCTTTGAAGTACTTATATAATTTTTAAATAACTCTTAAGCATATCTTTTCATTTACATTTGTAGTGTCCAAGTTTACTCATCTCAAATTTATATGTTCAATCTAAATAAAGTAATTACTTTGGCTTTCACCATGCGAGTCTTTAAAGTAAATGCCTTTATGTTTCTTCTCCCCGGATTCTAGCGTCCATATCCTTATAATATCAACAATCTTTATATATATAGTGTTTGATTAAAATCTTAGGTTGAAACTTTATGCACACAAAGTATTTGATATCAAAGTTTGGTGTTGAATTATTAATTGTTGTTGTGCGTATGGAATAATGGAGAGAGGAAGAGTGCACACTAATTCTAAAATTTTTCTATCAGCTAGTGATTTATTAGAATTTATTATTTTTGGCTAACATTTAATTTTTTTAGTATAGTAATCTAATAACATATTTTTAAATATTAATGATTAACTGATGACAAAAAAAAAATTTAATAACTCTTTAATATTTTACCTTTTCTATTATTTTCTTTACTTGTTACTTGTAGATACTCATATTTGGAAACTTAGTCTAGAGTAGTATATATTTTTTGTTCTTCCGATTAATTTAATTATAATACAACACCTCTTTATATATGACTATATGAGTCAAGAATAAAGACTAATTTGAAAAATTTTAAGGTTCACTCGTTGATAAAATATTACCAACAAAATTTTTATCGATACAAAATCTATGTGTAATATAAAATCCATCAATAAATTAAAGATAAAAGAATTTGTTAATAAATTCGTTTGCAATAAACTGTTTTTTTAACAGCGGTGTTTGTAATTGAGTAATGTTATATGTACAAATTTTTTGTCAGCTAAATTTGACTAAATTGGTCTAATATTAATAAAAATCATTTTTATTGTTTTCACTTATCCGCTCACCCAAACTTTATTATTTAAATTAATTGGACTTAATTTACAAAAAAACTTATATGTTCAGTATTTTTCTTTCTAAAATACCCCTTTAAAATCAATCACATACGCTTAAAAAAATAAACTACATTACTTTCAAAACCTACATTTTTCTTTCATGTTATATACATATACAATATAAAAATGTTTAATTATTCTCCACATTCTCCATTCGCCGCATTTGTGAAGGACATATATGTATTTTCACATACGTTCACACCTAAATAATGAATTCCACTAGGGCCCTCCAAGCTAAAACCATATAACATGCTGCCAATAAAAGTAGTATCGAGTTCACATATATATATTTATATGTTGAAGACAAAAGGTAGCAATGCATGTTCTACCAACAATTATCAAACACACCTTGTGTGGTAATTAATAGAGCATTGAGTAAGAATATCACTCCTAGTGGCATGCGTCACATTACACTTCATACTTCATACTTTTCTCTTTAAAGATCACTATAACCCTCATTTTGGCACATGTTTCCTCCCCTATTCCATCACCATGCTCTAAAGCTTATATCCACTAACCCTTAATTTTTTGGATGCAATAATTATTAAATTCTGTTGAAGTTTTATTAGTCTAACGGAGGATAACTTGAATTTGAGTTTACATATNCATCAAAAATAAATTTTTAGATACTACTTTTTACTTAAAAAGTCGTCTAAATATGAATTCAATTGAATAAAGGTGTAAGTTCTTTATACTATTAGTGTATTAAAAATAAACTCTTATTTTATGATATAAGAAAAAGAGATAATACAGATTTAAAAATTAAACTAAGTCTTATTAGTTCTTTCTCTTCATATATTTTGAATTAAAAATAAAATTAAAAAGAATAATGTCTATATCCTAATGAATTGATGGAATAAAGATATTTTATTTGTCTGTTTGTCAAAAGAAATTAAACTTAAATCTTTCGCACTGTATATATTTGTATATTTATTTACCTAGAACAATATACGTACAATTTAAGATAATAATAATAATAGTAAAAAAAATAATTTTTATATCAACCTTTATATCATTAATTAATATTTACAGGAATCGAAACAATGCCTTTAGGTCTTTTCGAAATTGCCTATGTTGGAACTACCGGTAGGCAACAATTTTAAAGTTAATTGTGATGCAAGCTTGTATCATGATTCAAATTTAGTGGGATTTGGGTGTATTATTAGAGATTCTAAGGGAGATTAGATCTCGGGCTGCTCTGGAAGCATTTCTCTCTGGTCTATCATCAGATGTGAATTATTTGCTGTTTGGAGGGGGCTGGTTTTAGCTTGGGATTATGGTTTGAGGGATATTATATGTGAAACGGATTGCCTTGATATTCTGCCCATCATGCATGAGCTTACAAGTGGGTATTCATCTGAAGTAACAGATTTGTTCACAAGATTCAGGAGCTTTTATCTCGTCCTTGGCTTGTTCATGTTGAGAGGGTGTCTCGAGAAGCAAATAGAGCTGCGGATTGGATGGCTAGATATGGTGCCAAGAATAACTCTAATTATATTATTTGGTCTGAGCCTTATGCTGATTTCTAGCAAATCATTCGCTCGAATATAGAATAGTGTTTGCTTTGTTTTTTTTTTTTTCATATTTAGACACAAAAAAAAGACTTCGCTAAAAAAAATGAGTAATGCTACATAATTAATAGAAGTATTGGCTAAAAAAATGACTACAAACTTCCAAAGTGTTAGTTACTATTAAAAAAAAATATCTTCCCTAACATATCTCAAAAGTAATTTTACTAATATAACTCAATAAATATTAACTACCTTTTTCTTTTCTAATCTTGGAATCAAAACTACCCCAAGGAAAAAAAAATCTTGTCTAATTCTAAAATAAGTGAAGAAGCTAAGATAAACTATATCTGAACCAACTTAACTACTAAACATATTCCCCTATAAGAGCAGGGTATATATGATCAAGAATTCTAACCCACTCATCATCTTAGGGAGAATATTATATTTCCATTAAGCTTTTTGGAGGACACAACAAATTCAAAGTGATGTGGTAACCTATGTATGCTCACCTAGCCATAGCTAGATATATAGATATATAATAGATAATATATCACTTTCTCCTTGCACTATTAACACTTGTTGCTAGAAATAGGAAAGAATTTTCACTACCTTTGCATCATTGTCTTGCCAAGAATTCCTCATGTGGATAGTGAGAGTCACCACCCAATATGCATTCATAATACAAGCATCTAAAATTAAACATACACATATGAATAAAGTAATTGATATGACATGCAAAGAGATTATTATATATATAATATGGTACTTTAATTTGGTGACATAACACTGACCCTATGGTTGTTCTCCTTATGGATAAGGATTTTTATATGCAAACCTTGGTTCTACATATTCCACATACATGTGCTGTATAATCAACCTTAACAAATCTTCGGCAATAATTCTTTTTAAGCTATGAAGAATATATAATGGTGCTATATGAATGACATTTGGATGCTTGCAACTTGTGGCAAACTCCTTTTCTTTAATAATAAAATTTTTTTAATGAGAATACTTGTCAAGAATTGGTTGGCTTTTGGGCATAAAAAATAATGATAATTATATTTGAGTGATCATGTATACAATTGAATTTAATCTCTAAAAGTAACATACATGTGCTATCATATTCATTTTTTAAATAAAAAGATCTATCAAATAATAATCTTTTAAAGCACCTATGATATCAAATAGATTTGTCAAAAAATTTCAAAAGGAGCTTTTAATATAACCCCTTTAAATATAAATTAATATCGTATATATTTGATATTTCAATTTAGGAATCTATTGACTGTTAAGAAAATTTTAAGGATTACATTAA
>NC_029786.2:103984116-104013609 GCF_000816755.2 Arachis ipaensis | reverse complement strand
ACACAATACATAATTTATTTTTTTAATTCATCAAACACAAAACAAACTAATTGCAAAAGCAATTTTCTTAAAAATTTTACCAAATTAAATATAAATAAAATAATACAAGATTTCAAAAGTACGGTTATTATTGCTATGCAAATTAAAGGAGTATGATGTAATGGTTTCAATTTTTAGTTGCATCACCCCCTTCTTCAAAGGCAACATGAACACATCAAATTTAGAAATTCTTTTTCTTTTCTTTTCTGCTTAATCCAACAACAACAAAAAAAAAAAAATTAAAGTGTTTAAAAAAAATACATAGACATGGAATATCACATAAACTAGAACCTGATACTTATTACATAATATCATAAAATTGTCAACAATATTTGATTACTTGAAATTGATTGATGTTGCCATGCTAACAAATTTAAAGAATAGACAAAATATCTTCCATGTTTTTAACCACCAATTCGGCATCAATGTCTTAAAATTCAACCTTTATATCTATATATACATCCTTGTCAATTAGATTGTTCAAAAACAAGAATAATAATAATGCTATCACACACTTTAGTTTATACTATGCATTGTATTTGTCTTTTTTAGCTCAAACAATGCAAAATTATTTGTAATTAACCAATCCATTTTATGTATTCGTTATAATTATTTTGTATTCCTTTATATATATATACTTACTATATCTGATATCGTAATATTATTACTCTTGCTTTTCATCGAGATAAATTTGACCCCTCTTTTTACCTATATATACGATATTTTAAGAAATGAACATCAATTTCTTTGTAGCGAAATTTGGAAGAAAAAAAAAGATAAAAAAGGTGATTTTAATATTTTTTGGTAATTACAAGATTTTTTTTGGGATGATAATTTTGAAAAGAGAAATGACTTGGCTTTTCTTTAATTTCGGATGAAATACAATTGGGGTACTATTTCAAAAACCTCTAGTAATTAAAATAAAAACGACCCTCATATTTAAGGCACATTTATACTTATTTGCAAGAATTTATTTGATTTACATACCCAAAAAAAAAAATTAACAGCCATTTCAAATACAGAATAAAAAAAGAATTTTTTGTAGAACTTCCAAATCCAAATGAATATTCTTTTGAAAATCGAATTGGACTGATCAATCAAATTGGTCTAATCATGAATCGGTAGCATTATTAGTTTGATTTTATAGAAAAAAACCACCAATATATATAAAAATTATTAAACCAATAAAAAATTGAGCAGTTGAACTAAACCAAAATTCGGTCGGTTCTCACCAAATGGTGCCGTTTTATATTTTCATTAGTTTGCGGTCTCTCTCACCTTTCACTCACACAGACCTCCAAGGCTCCAATTCATTTTCTAAGGAAGACTAGAAATTAGGGATGGCAACAGGACAGGATGGAGGCGAGAGATGCTTCCATGCTCTCTGTCTCCACCTCCAAATTTGCTCTCCGTCCTTGCCGCCAATTCTCGTCGTGAAAGAATATTGCCCATTTTCATTCCCATGGGGCTCCATTTTTTGCGAGGCCCCATTCCCCATCTCTATGATGGTTTTGATTGATTATTAATTTTCATAGGAGTAAAGCTGCAAGCATCCATTCTATACAAAATAGCAATATTTTATACAAAAATAATAAACGACAGACGATGACTTCTTTCAAACTGACGCGGTGGAGGGGGACACGATAGCGAGGCAGAGCACAGAACAGTGGACGAGGTGGAAAATGCGGTAGCGGAGAGGAGAATGCACACGACGGTAGAGTTGCCGAGAAGAGAATGGACGCATCCTCGAAGAGGAAAAAGAATGCCGCGAATAGAGAGAACGCGCGGTGAGGGATGACGGTGCAATAAGAAAGGAAAAGTAGCGAAGGGTGGTTGCAGAAAGGTTGGATGAAATATGAACGGCGCTAGGAATCTCTAAATTGAAGAAGGGTAATGCAAATGAGGATTAGGAATTTATAATTTCTTTATATATATATAGCATGTGAAATGACTAAAAAGTATATACGAGAAATAAACTATTAAGGACAATTAAGTAAATTTATGAATTTCGGAGATTATCGGAGATGGACAGGGCGGGGATCCCCGCGCCTGCCTCGGAGGAATTTTGGCCCCTCGTCCCTATCCCTGCGGGAAAAATTCCCCACGCTTGGATCTATTCGGCACAGTCCCCGCGGGTATCCCCATGCCTCGGGGAGTTTTGCCATCCCTATTAGATCCTAGCCTCCATCTGTAACACCCTAATATACAGATCTTTATGCTCGAGTCATAAGCCAACGATATTGAGGTGGCATGACTCAAGGTGGAATGATAATATGTGTGTGTGTGTGTCCCTATCCCTACGGGAAAAATTTCCCACGCTTGGATCCATTCGGGGCAGTTCCCGTGGGTATCCGTGCGCCTCGGGGAGTTTTGCCATCCCTATTAGATCCTAGCCTCCATCTGTAACACCCTAATATACAGATCCTTATGCTCGAGTCATAAGCCAACGATATTGAGGTGGTACGACTCAAGGTGGAATGATAATATGTGTGTGTGTGTCCTTATCCCTACGGGAAAAATTTCCCACGCTTGGATCCATTCGGGGCAGTCCCCGCGGGTATCCCCGCGCCTCGGGGAGTTTTGCCATCCCTATTAGATCCTAGCCTCCATCTGTAATACCCTAATATACAGATCCTTATGCTCGAGTCATAAGTCAACAATATTGAGGTGGTACGACTCAAGGTGGAATGATAATGTATGTGTGTGTGTAATTGAAGGAATGATTAAACGTGAAGCTTGAAAAAAAGTAAAATAAAAATCGCGATCGGATGCACTCTCGCATAGAAACATAGAAAAATAAACGCGTTTGGATAACAGATAAAATAAATAAAGCATATAAGGAAGAATAAAATAAAACTGAATAGATATAAATATAAGTATACTAGCCACTAGTCGCAACCCGCGAAATTTAGGTCGACTAGAGTTACAGAATTAAAACAGTTGACAACAGAAATTTCTATCTCTCCTAAAATACATCACATCGTCTATAGGCAAGTTTCAAAATAATATATACATCAATAAAAGCTTTTCCAAAATAAAAGGAGAGATCCTAAAACAAAAGTAAAATAGAAATCTAGTAAACTTTGCTGCTTCCCAGATGACCTACTGCTCACTGCTGAGCACCAGGACATGCATATGAAAAACAGAATATATGTACGGAATGAGAACCCTCGACCCATGGGTTCCCAGTATGGTAAAAGTGTCAAATAAATACAATGAACTATAACATAAACCCACTAATCATCTTAAACTTCTTACCTCGTCGTCATATCCATCCTAAGTTCTCACTAATCCATAACTTGGCAACTACCATAGGGGATTCTAATTCTAACCCAATATCCTTCATACTTTTACTACTTTCCAATAGAATAATCCAAGACCCAAACCAGCCCTCAAGTAATTTAACTTTTATACAAACACAAACAATACAGACAAGTAATGCACAACTAAGGTAAGTAAGGCATTTAGCACATAAACAATTAATATACACAATTAAACAAACCGAATACAACTAAGCAAACCCAATAATTTAAACATATGCAGATGATGCATGTCTATCCTACTGGCCATGAGCTCACATGTCGGTTACTTTCCAGAACCCGACACATTCGCTAGCTAATCCGGACATAGTCCTCTCTGCTGTTTGCTCGCTATTTAGTATAGCCTCGCAGGGTGAGTGCCATGTACACCTCGCAGAGCTAATACTCTGTATATCTCATAGGGAGAGTGCCCTATACACCTCACAGACAGAGGGAACCTTGTAGAGTTAAGTGCTCTGTACAACTCGCTGGCCAAACACCCATTTACGCCGATTTGCAGGGTCACGCATACGCGTTAGGGACACTTACACGTGGTGGGCTGAAAGCGAAAGCGACGCGTACGCGTGGACTTGCTTGTGCGCAAAGCACACTTCCAGCACCACTCCTGCCCAACTCTCTGGCCAATTCCAATATTCACGCATTCACATATGACGCATACGCGTTGTGGATACTTGCGCGTCGCATGCCCCTTTTTTAATGCAGAATGCAGATGATCATGTAGAAAATATGAATGAATACTTGTGAAAAATAAAATAAAGTAAAATGCGGAATGAAAAGAAACGATCATACCATGGTGGGTTGTCTCCCATCTAGCACTTTTCTTTTACGTCCTTAAGTTGGACGGTCCACAAGTTCAGTCTTCTTCTATTGATGGATCCTTCAAGAGGAAGATCTCTAGCTCTTTGTTGTTCTTCATCTTCTCACCATGATACAGCTTCAGGCGGTGGCCATTGACCTTGATGAATTTGGAACTTGAGGGATGACTCAGGTGGAAGACTCCGTATGGCTCTGCCTTCTCTACTCTATAGGGTCCTTCCCACCTTGACCTCAGCTTGCCTGGCATGAGTCTCAACCTTGAGTTGTAAAGGAGAACTAGCTCCCCAGGTCTGAACTCTCTTCTCTTGATATGCTTGTCATGCACCGCTTTCACCTTCTCTTTATATAGCCTGGAGTTGTCATATGCTTCGAGTCGAAAGGTCTCTAATTCTGCTAGTTGCAGCTTCCTTTCAGCACCGGTCTTCTCAAATCCCATGTTGCATTCCCTTACCGCCCAAAAAGCCTTGTGTTCCACCTCCACTGGGAGGTGACAAGCCTTTTTGTAGACTAGGCGGAAGGGACTCATTCCTATGGGTGTCTTGTATACTGTCCGATAAGCCCAAAGCGCGTCTATAAGGACTGACCTCCCCACACTTAAGGCTTGGCACAGTCCTCCGAGCCATCAGTAAGGAGCAAGCTGGGGCTGGAAACATCACCTCTGCTGACTGGTTCGCCATGGCTCCTGGTGCTACTGGATGAAGGAGAGTCTGGGGTGTCCTTCTGTTCTAGAGGTGGGTGGTTACCAACTATGAGTTCCTTCAGGTAGTTGTATCGGCGCTTATTACGGCGCTCCATTTGCTCCATCCGTCGGTATTGCCGGTCGAACCTCTCAAGGATCTGAAGGAACATCTGATGAATGGATGGTGCCTATGGTGTGAATGATGGTGGAGTAGAAGAAGGAGGAGTATCCAAAGATGGGCCAACAGGCCTGCTTGCAGAGGGAACTGGTGGCCTGATGCACTTCCCATTCGGGACATACTGGTCGGTTCTGGGGATCATGACCTTCGTGTCTCCTACCCAATAGGACACACCTGATGCAGAGACTAAATCTGAAACCAAGGCGGGGAAAGGCAGGTTACCCGCAATCTGTACATGTCTCATTGCTTGCCGGATGTGACGGGGCAGGTTGAGTGGTTGCTCTGTTAGGATGCACCAGATGAGAATAGCCATGTTTGCTGTAAAGGTCGACTCGTGAGTGCTCGGAAAGAGATAGTGGGACATAATCTGTGCCCACACGCGAGCCTCCAAGGTAAGTGACTGGGCTGAGACGCTCTTGGGTTTTGATCGATGCTGCTCATAAATCCAGGTGCTGCCAGATTGGGTTATAACTCCAAGGACGCTATCCCAGTCAAACTGATACATCTGGCGCTTAAAAGAGGCTTCTTGGTATGCATCCAGCCCTTCTGGGCTAGGCGGAAGGTTCAGTGCTCTCTGTATGGCACTCTCGGAGGCAGAGACTTGCTGCTGACGGACATAGATAGTCTACAGAGTAGGCGAGTAGAAGTTGGAGTAGAATTCAACTACCCATGATAAGTTAGCCACCCGCGGCTGCCTCCTCAAAATCCCCACTGCCTCCTCTCGGTTCGGGGTTCCACAAAATCAACAAAGTGTGTTGAAATAATGAGTAGATGCTCATTGTTGTAGTTTCTCTCGGCTAGGATGGGGAACATCTGTTCGCAATAATGGTTAGTGAACCGTGTGGAATCCCGTGCGGGAAAAGCTTTTTCTGCTTCATCAACTTTAATGATCTTCTTCACCCGCTTTGTTGGCGGCTTGATTCTGGTAGATGGTGGCGCCTTAGCCGGAGCTCTCTTGGTTCCTCTCTTTGCTGGTGTCTTGTCAGTGGCCTTCTCTTTTCCTTTATTGGTACCCATGCCTAAGGAAGAAGGAAAGAGGGAGAATGTTAAATATAGATAGATAAAGAACCGGAAGGAGAAAATTTCAAGTGATAGTGAATGCCAAAGAAAAAATAATAGCTTAAATACATGGTAGCTACAACATGTAGGTAAGACATCAATTAAGAACAAGAAGGTAATCCATATTAATTAGATGCAAGATGGTAAAGGCATGCAAGTAATAGGCATGAGAAGCATAACTCAAGCATCAATTATTAAATGTGCCAAATTAAAGAGCATTTGTATGATGACAATTGTGAATGATAATCTCACTACATGTAGATTGCAAGTGTTGTGAAGAAGAGGCATTAAAGTGTAAGAGTAAAATAAAATAGGATTCAAAATGCCATAAGTGCATTTTCACAAACACGTGGTGTGCAAGTTATAATAGGAATGAAAATAATGTATCCAAATGTATATGAGAGCCAAAATTACATGTCAATTGTCAAATGACTCCTCATAGTATCCATAAGTTCAAATAAAAGAAGGTAACATCCAAATAAAGCTCTAATACCAACATAAAAAAATGCAGAAAAAAGAAAGAAAAAGAAACCATGAAGAAATAAGCCAAAAGAAAAATTTAGAATAAAGAAAAATAATTAAATGCAATAAGTAAAAGATGAATGAAAGAAAGAATATAGGGGAGGAAGAAAAGAACCTGAGGTAGAAGATGAAAAAGGGATGAAGAAAGTAGTAGATAATAAGAAAGAATAAGGAAGGAGGAAGGAAGAAGAAAGAAAGAAGAAAGAAGTAGGAATGAAAAAGAATTAGGATTGGGGGAGAGGGTAATTAAAATCTGGTGCTTGACAGGTTTAATTGTGCGTCGCATGCGACGCGTACGCATACGGTCGCAACTTTGAGGGTGACGCGTGGGCGTGTGGTACGCGTACGCGTGACATGAGTTGTGCCAAGCGCGCGAAGGTAGCCCTGCGCACGCACAACTCTCTATTTATTATGAGTTGGGGCCATAATTGCAAACGACGCGTGCACATCAGTCACGTGCACGCGTGGTGGGTGTTTAAGGGAAAATGACGCATACACGTTAAGGACGTGTACGCGTGATGTCGTTTGTGCTGCTAGCACAGTTCCAGCCCCAAACCAGCACAACTCATTGGCCAAACACCCATTTACACCGATTTGCAGGGTCACACGTACGCGTTAGGGACGCTGACGCGTGGTGGGTTGAAAGCGCAAGCAACGCGTACGCGTGGACTTGCTTGTGCGCAAAGCACACTTCCAGTGCCACTCCTGCCCAACTCTCTGGCCAATTCCAATATTCATGCATTCACATATGTTGCGTACGCGTTGTGGACGCTTACGCGTCACGTGCCCCCCTTTTTTTTTATGCAGAATGCATAATACAGAAAATATGAATGAATACTTGTGAAAAACAAAATAAAGTAAAACGCGGAATGAAAAGGAATGATCTTACCATGGTGGGTTGTCTCCCACCTAGCACTTTTCTTTTATGTCCTTAAGTTGGACGGTCCACAAGTTCAGTCTTCTTCTATTGATGGATCCTTCAAGAGGAAGATCTCTAGCTCCTTGTTGTTCTTCATCTTCTCACCATGATACAGCTTCAGGCGGTGGCCATTGACCTTGATGAATTTGGAACTTGAGGGATGACTCAGGTAGAAGACTCCGTATGGCTCTGCCTTCTCTACTTTATAGGGTCCCTCCCACCTTGACCTCAGCTTGCCTGGCATGAGTCTCAACCTTGAGTTGTCATATGCTTCGAGTCGAAGGGTCTCTAATTCTGCTCGTTGCAGCTTCCTTTCAGCACCGGCCTTCTCAAATCCCATGTTGCATTCCCTTACCGCCCAGAAAGCCTTGTGTTCCACCTCCACTGGGAGGTGACAAGCCTTTCCGTAGACTAGGCGAAAGGGACTCATTCCTATGGGTGTCTTGTATGCTGTCTGATAAGCCCAAAGCGCGTCTATAAGTCTGGTGCTCCAATCCTTCCTATGGGGCTTGACAATCTTCTCTAGAATGCACTTTATCTCTCTTTTAGACACCTTGGCTTGCCCATTGGTCTGGGGATGGTAAGCGGTTGCTACCTTGTGCATAATGCCATGTTTCTTCAGTAGACCTGTCAATCTCCTGTTATAAAAATGGGTGCCTTGATCACTCACGATTGCTCGTGGTGATCCAAAGCGACAGATAATATGGCTTCTAACAAAAGAGACAACAGTGTTAGCATCATCAGTATGGGCAGGAATTGCTTCCACCCATTTAGAAACGTAATCTACAGCTAACAATATATATAAGAAACCACTAGAGTTTGGAAATGGGCCCATGAAGTTAATGCCCCACAGATAAAAAATGTCACAGAATAACATAAGCTGTTGGGGCATCTCATTCCTCTTGGATATATTCCTAAACCTTTGGCATGGGGAACAGGATTTACAGAAGGCAGTAGCATCCTTAAAAAGAGTGGGCCACCAGAATCCACAGTCTATAATCTTTCTAGCTGTTCTTTGAGGACCAAAATGTCCACTACTCTCAGAGGAGTGGCAGACCTCTAAAATTGACTGGAATTCTAATTGAGGTACACACCTTTTAATTATCTGGTCAGCACCATACCTCCATAAATATGGGTCATCCCATATATAATATTTGGACTCACTTTTCAGCTTGTCCTTTTGATGCTTAGTAAAATTAGGAGGGAATGTATGACTAATTAGATAACTAGCTATAGGTACATACCAAGAAACTACTTCAGATATTGCATGCAAGCTATCAAATGGAAAAAACATCATTGATAGGAGTGGAGTCATTCTTGATGTGCTCTAGGTGACTCAAGTGGTCCGCCACTAAATTTTGGAACCACTCCTATCTTTGATTTTTAAATCAAATTCTTGTAGCAACAATATCCAACATATTAGCCTTGGTTTGGACTCTTTCTTAAATAATAGATATTTTAGAGTTGCATGGTCTGAGTATACTACCACTTTAGTACCAAGTAAATAGGCTCGGAATTTATCCAGAGCAAAAACAATAGCCAGAAGCTCTTTTTCAATGGTAGTATAATTAGACTGAGCAGCGTCTAAGGCCTTAGAAGCATAAGCAATTATAAAAGGGTCCTTACCTTCGCGCTGAGCCAGCGCCGCTCCTACTGCATGGTTAGAGGCATCACACATAATCTCAAATGGTTGACTCCAGTCTGGCCCTCTCACAATCAGAGCTTGAGTCATGGCAACCTTTAGCTTATCAAACGGCTTTATGCAATCCTCACTTAGCTCGAACTCAACATCCTTCTGCAGCAGTCTGGATAAGGGCAATGCTACCTTACTGAAGTCCTTGATAAATCTCCGGTAGAAACCTGCATGACCAAGGAACGAACGGACTTCCCTCACGGAGGAGGGGTAAGGTAAACTATAAATGACATATACCTTTGCTGGATCTACAAAAAAACTAGTATTATAAACAACATGTCCTAAAACAATTCCTTGTTTCACCATAAAATGGCATTTTTCAAAATTCAATACAAGGTTTGAACTAACACACCTGTCTAATACTCTAGCTAAACTATCCAAGCAAAGGTTAAATGAATCACCATACACACTAAAGTCATCCATGAAAACTTCCATACAGCTCTTAATAAGATCTGAGAAAATACTCATCATGCACCTTTGGAAAGTATCCGGTGCATTACATAAGCCAAAAGGCATCTTCTTGTGTGCATACGTTCCAAAGGGACATGTAAAAGTAGTCTTTTCCTGATCTTTAGGAGCTATATGAATTTGAAAATAGCCAGTGTAACCATTTAAAAAGCAGTAGTATGATTTACCTGACAAGCGATCAAGCATCTGATCAATGAATGGCAGGGGGTAGTGATCCTTGCGAGTAGCCTGGTTAAGGCACCTGTAATCAATGAACACCCTTCAGGAATTTTGCACTCTAGTTGTCAGGAGCTCTCCATGCTCATTCTTTACTGTTGTGACTCCAGACTTCTTGGGCACCACTTGTACTGGGCCAACCCATTCACTATCCGAGATTGGATAGATGATATCAGCTTCTAGCAGTCTGGTTACTTCCTTCTTGACAACTTCTAAGATGGTGGGGTTCAACCGCCTTTGAGGTTGACAGACAGGCCTTGCTACCTCTTCTAAAAATATCCGGTGCTTACAGACTTGAGGGCTGATGCCTACTATATCTGCCAAGCTCCACCCAATAGCCTTCTTGTGTCTTCTCAGCACACTAAGCAACTGCTTCTCCTGTTGGGATGTGAGATCCCTTGCAATGATAACTGGGAGCTGCTGATTATCCTCAAGGTAAGCATACTTGAGGTGGGGTGGAAGGGGCTTTAACTCCATTTTCTGCTCATGGCTAGGCACTTGATCATCTGGAGTTAGTGATGTGGCAAGGTGTCTTCAGTAAGCTCAGAGGGTTTCCCCACACTGGGACCTTGCTCCATGTGCATCTTTTCTACTTTTTCTTGGTGAACTGCAGCTACAGTCTCATCAATAATGTCGCACTGAAAGATGGGATGATCTTCTGGAGGGTGCTTCATGGCTTCATCCAGGTTAAAGCTCACTGCTCTGTCATCTATCTCAAAAGAGTAAGTTCCTGAGAAGGCATCCAATTTAAACTTTGAAGTCTTCAGAAATGGCCTTCCAAGGAGGATGGAAGATGGTCTTCCTGAGTCATTAGGGGGCATCTCCAAAATATAAAAGTCAATAGGAAATGTGAGCCCCTTAATGCTCACCAGCACGTCCTCAGCATTTCCAACCACCGAGATTATGCTTTTATCTACCAAAACAAAACGTGCTGCCGACCTTTTTAAGGGAGGGAGCCTCAAAGCATCATATACAAATAATGACATAATGCTAACACATGCACCTAAATCACACATACAGTCAAAAAATTGTACACCCCCAATGGTACACGTAACCATACATGGCCCCGGATCCCCAAATTTTTCTGGTATGAAATCCATTAAAGCAGATATAGAGCTACCTAAGGGAATAGTTTCTAAATCCTATATTTTATCCTTGTGCATGCATAAATCCTTTAGAAACTTCGCATATTTAGGTACCTGGTGAATGACATAAAAAAGGGGAATGGTTACCTTAACCTTTTTGAAGATCTCCACCATCTTGGGGTCGAGCGACATCTGCTTTCTGGACTTCCTAGCAAGGTGTGGAAAGGGGATAGGGATGGCGTCTCTTGTAGCTTCAGATTCCTTTGGTGCGCTATTCTCTGGTTGAGCTGCTTCTTCATCAACCACGTCTTGTACTTCATCTTTCTCTTCAACATCCTCTACCTCCATAATGTCCTCAACTTGAGCGTCTTCCTTTGAGCTTGGCTCCTCATGATTCCTCTCTTGCAGTGTGGTTCCAGACCTTAAAGTGATGGCATTGATTCCACCTTTGGGGTTGGGTAAATGTTGAGAAGGAATTGCACTGGAGCTTGAAGGTTGATTGTTGGGGGTAGATAATGAATCCATCCAGGAGACGAGAGCTTGTAAAGTAGCGTTTAGACCATTTATGGTAGAGGTAAGTGTATTCTGAATGTCTTGTTGTCCTTGCGCAAGAGAGCGAAGCACCTCATCATTAGAAGAGGGAGGGGGGGTAAGTGATTTGAGGGGTCTGCTGTTGGTTGTTCTGAGGCGCTTAGGACTGCCTTTGGTGAGGTGCTCGGTAAGGCTGGTTTTGGTTCTACTGTCTGTTGTTGTTGTTCCACCTCTAATTTCCACTGTTGTCTCTGCCTCCTCTGTTGTAGTTCTCTTTTCATCCCTGGTTGGAATTATCTCTCCATCCCTGGTTGGAGTTGTCTTGCCAACCTTGATTGTAGTTTCCACCTTGGTTATAATTGCCGCCTTGTTGATAGTATCCTTGATTCGGGCGGTCATAGAAATTATGGGTAGCTGCCAAGGTGTTGTCTTCTTGTTGGAGTTGCAGACACTCATCAGTGTAATGAGTATAACAGGCACATAGGCGAAAAATTGACGATTAAGAATTTATAGAGAAAATAGCGTTGCAAGTACAATCCTTAACTGACGAAAATCCCGCTTATCAATTTAGAAAGAATTGTCACAATTTGAGAATAAAATACTGGGAGTAAAAATCCCAGGTCGTCTCCCAACGAGTTGACAAGAGAGTGCTATTTTATTGATCAGGAATTCTCTGAGAGATTTTAAGGGTTGGAGAACAGAAAAATAAATGATTGTAAATTAAAGCAATGAAAATTAACGAGAGAATTTATATAATCAAAATAAAAACCTTGACCTGGAGAAGATTAATTGGAAGTAGGGGTGCACATGACCCGGCCCGGCCCGAAGGCCCGGCCCGATCCCGAACACTTTAGGGACTAATTTGGTGTGATTTCATCGGGTTTAGGGTCGGGTACGGGTCTCAAAAATAGACCTGGTCATTATTTCGGGTCGGGTCCGGGCCATAGCTCAGGTCACCCGAAGTTGGCCCGGTGGCCCGGTTATCATACACAATTAATATTTTGTGTTATTAGTGATGGATCACGACTATTCTTATGTGGAATTTAAGTATTGTAACCCTTAATATTTTGTGTTATTAGTCATTATAAGACTATAAGTTAATGTTTTATGTTTAGAATGTATAAGACTTTAGACTAATACATAAGATTGTGTTATTTGTATTGATTTAAATATTTGGTATTATTAGACAATATTAGTATTGATTGTGGTTATGCTTTAATTTTGAAGAAGAGTTGGTTCTTGTTATATTTTTCTAAGTGAATTTTACCATGTTAACTAATGGTTGGAGTCTTGAAAATTTGGATATTTTTACATGCTAGCTTACAAGAAGGTATCAACGTAATATAATGTTAACGGCCCGGTTTTCACCCGATTTTTACCCGGTATAATTGTCGCCCGAAAGTGTATTGGTTTCATCGGGTCTAGGGTCGGGTTCGGGTCTAATAAATAAACCCGGTGTATATTTTGGGCCGGGTCTAGGTCATATCAAACCCGGCTTCACCCGGCCCATGTGCACCCCTAATTGGAAGTTCTATCATTGTTGAATTTTTCCAAGTGTAATAATAAGAGGTTGTTGTTCTACTTAGTTATCCTTTACCTGATAAAGGAAAGTCAAGCAACTAACTAACCAACTCTGAATCCCAAGTCCTAATCCTCTCCTAAGGAAGGATTAGAGTCAGAGATTAGAGAGCTAGCCAACAACTTCTAATTCCCAATTAACACTTGAGTATTTCAACTCAAGGGTCTCCTTTTAACCAACTCCCAAGTCAAGTTAGGAGTCTACTCCATTAACATGAATACCATTCTTATAGACATATAAAGGGAATAAACAGAAGACATGGAAATTCAAATAAAGCAATAACAAAAATTTAATTAAAGGTAAAAATAATTCTTTGCATTAATAAAGGCCAAAACCATAAACATCCATATCTGAACAGGGTTAATAAGTAATTAAGAGTAAAGGAATAAGGAAACAAACTAGAATAATGGAAACTTCAATGGAGGTAGTAACTCTTCTCAATATCCAAATCAAAGCACAAAATCCTAAAAACTATGAATGTGAAGGAAACCTAGAGGGGGTATTATTTTCTCTCTAAGATTCCAATCTAAAGCTCAAAACTATGTGAATGAGAATGTGTGTTGAGTCTCTTCTTGTCCCTTGATTCTAGTCTGTGTTTCTGGGCCGAAAACTGGGTCCAAACTTAGCCAAAAATTGCCCCCAGCGTCTTCTGCGTTTTCTGCACGTGGCGCATGTCACGCGTACGCGTCAGGCGCGCGCACGCGTCAGGCGCGCGCACGCGTCAGGCGCGCGCACGCGCACGCGTCGTTCCTTGCTGGTCATCTCCTTTAATTCTTGTGCTTCTTCCATTTATGCAAGCTTCCTCTCCATCCTCTAAGCCATTCCTGCCCTATATAGCCAGAAAACACTTAACACACAGATCACGGTATCGAATGGTATAAAGGGGAATTAAAATACACAATTTAAAGGCTTAGGAAGCAAGTTTTCTACCATAGAGCAAAATTGGGAAGGAATTGTAAAATCATGCAAATTGTATGAATAAGTGTGCAGAGACTTGATAAAAATCACTCAAATCAGCAAAAGATAAACCATAAAATCTCACCCAACAACTCTAACACAACCAACATCATACATACATCAACCTAGGGTTTATAAAATCTAGTAAACCACAAGGGTTCGTGATTCCTTATCTCAACTCACTGAATTTTGTGATGAATATCACCAATGGCTCATACTAGAGTACTTCTAAACAACCAAAATCACAAGATTTTTTCAAAATCCATAACCAAATTTGAATTTAAGAGGGAAAACAAAAACTGGTCAGAGGAGAGCAAAATACTCATTATAATACCTAGATAGACTTGAAGAGCTCGTCGAGGGCGATGCGTGGCCACAAACGTCTCGTCAATCGGAGCTCCGGAGAGAAAGTTATGGTAATTTGAAGTTTGGGAAGCTAGGTTTTCATTATCTCTTCTTTCTATCTGCCCCTCTCTCATTCTCTAGGGTAAAAAGCTGAAATGCTCATAACTAAGGTTTATATATGTTGGATCTTGGGCCCAACTTGGACCCGGTTCACTTATATGGTCCGTTTGGCTCAATTTTGGGTCAAAATCTTTAAGATTAACGTTCTAATGTGCGTTTTAATTCTTTTTACCTTCTCAAAACATAAATTCTAATTTATTAACTATTCTCGCTCATAATTAATTTTCTCAGCTGCAGTACCAGACAGATCTCAGCCAGTACTGTCGGTCAAATTTTTAGTGTGCGTTTTTACGCAGAAAACTATTCCGACTCAAAAAAATCCACTGAGTCCAAATATCATATTTAAGTTGTTAAATTTTGATTGCTAAATTTTCTAATCATTTTTGTCCATATTTAATTAATTACTTAATAAATTACGGTTTGACCGGATTTTACACCATCGTGCTGCCATTCGTCTCACCATCGCGGTCAAGATCACGAATTTCCAGAGTTTATGTCTCATCATTCTCGAAGCCTTGAACCCTTCCTAGATTCGCCAATCACCAGCGTTCGCATCCATAGGCCCTGTTTTGCCACTCTTTGCCCATTGTCCGTCATGTTCATCTGGTCTTCCTCAAACTCTGCTCACTTATCTTACTCAGCAAAGGTAATGGTTACTCTGCTCAGTGCTTAGACTCATTCTTGGCTTACTATTTGATGATAAATTATACTGTCTGTGTTACTGATTCACTTCTCATGTTTTCTTTTTTTTTTTTCTGGCGTTAAGTTTTGTTAAAGTTTCTTGGTAAATTTTATGCTCATTCAATGCTTTTTTTGTTGTTAATCAATAATCATTGTGCTGAGCTTGTTAAGATTGGGTTAAAAATTCTGTTAATCTTTATTAAAGTATGCTAATAATTAATGATTCTGACTATGGTTGTAGTGGTCATTGTAGAACTTTTATTGTGAATTCTTTAACTTGCATTGACTTTTCCCCTCTGCAGTAGTTCCAATTGTGTTACCGGCCTTCTATAGAGCAATGGTGGTCTAATGAGAGTGGATGTTGGAGAGAGGAGAGACTTTGTTGTTGTTGATGATGATAACTTTTGGGATCTCATTATTATTGCTATTATTATCTTCGTTGTTGAAGTACTTGTGTGCATTGAAAATGACGAGCTCAACGGTGGATTCATAATGATAATCATCATAATCATAATCAATTTTAAGATTATGATGAAAAAGATTATGTGGTTTGAGATAAGAAGAGAAAGAATATCTATGTCTCTTCTCATTATGACGGTTGTTGGTGGTGATAATGAGTTTGAAATCGGAATAGCCTTCACCATTGTTGTTGATGTTGGTTTCATTATTGTTGTGTTTTTTGGCAAGTACCCTTTATTTTTGAGGGAGGGATATGTTTTTTTTCAAAAGATAGATTTTATTAATGTAATAAGATTATTAGTCCAATTCCATTAATGCGTGAGCATCTTTTTTTTTTATATTTTCTTATTATTTTAGATATGAATTTATTGAGTTTTATTTAGATCTTAGTATTTGAAGCCTATTTAGATGCTACTTTGAGGTGCATTGTGGTTTTATTAATTTCAGGAAAGATTCAGACGAGTTTGACAGAGTTCGTGCAGAAGAAAAAGGAAGAAAGTGGATGTTGTCAATCCTGACCTCCTTGCACTCCAACGAGTATAACTTGAGTTACAGTGGTCCAATTAACGCAGTTCTAACAGCATTGGAAAACCAACTTTTAGAGCTTTCTAACAATATATAATAGTCTATACTTTTCTTCTGGCATCACGGTGCTAAACGCTACGACTCGGTGTTTAGTGCTAGGTGCCTCGTAACCAGTGCCCAAAACCACAAGCTAGTGGCGCTAAACACCGAGAGGAAGACAACAATGCCACAATTTTCCTCTGCCTCAGCAGTGCTAAATGTCGAGCCCGGCATTTAGCACCAGTAGCGCGAATCTGACTTTGAAGAAAGGGCTTTGTTGGCTTAGTTTTAGTTTTTATTTATTTATTTTATTTTATTTTCATTATTATTAAAACAAAACACAATATTTTAAGGTTTAGATTCTATTATTTTTATTTTATTTCCAAATCAATTAGGTTAGATATAAAAGGAGAAAAGATTTAGTTCTTCGGAGCTCTTCTCTTCTTCCTATTTTCTGCACTTTTTAGAATTACACTCTTTTCTCTGCTAGAGTTTACTTTTTTTATGAGCAATTAAACCTCCATTGTTAAGGTTAAGAGCTCTGTTTATTCTATGGATTAATACTATTGTCACTCTATTTTAATTATTGTATTGATCTAAATTCAATGATTACTTTCGTTCTTCATCTTACGAATTTGAGTGTATTAGAAAATAACTCTTGTTTTACATGAATTCTTGTTGATTCTTGAAAAAGTTAACTCACTTGAATAATAGCTTGAAAGTAATTCCTCCTAAATCACTAATTACCTGGACTTAACGGGATACGTGATTTATAATCCTCTTATATTTCGGTAATTAGGGTTTTTGTGGCTAACAAACTAGAATTGGACTTAACCCTTTAATCTACATTAAGTGACCAAGGAATTAGCAGTTGATTAGATTAGAGGAGACTAAATTACTAAGGAATTATGATTTAGTCAATTAGGGTTTGCCATGAATTGGATCTTGCATGATTAAAATAGTTGGTAAGAATTATTAATCCGGAAAAATAAACACCTCTGAAACCTTAATTATTTTCTCATATAGTTTTCACTCCAAATTTACTGCTTGCTTTCTAAATTCCTGATTTATTGTTTAATGCAATTTGAACCCTAAATCACTATTTTCTGCTTGTCTGACTAAGTAAATCATTCAACCATTGTTGCTTGGTCCATCAATTCTTGTGCGATCGACTCTCACTCACCTGAGGTATTACTTGGTACGACCTGATACACTTACAGGTTCAGTTGTGATATTCTAAATCCGCACCAAATTTTTAGTGTCATTGTCAGGGTTTGACTGTGATTGATAACTACCCGTTGTTTGATTGCTTAGATTAGACATTCTTTGCTTTAATTTTAATTATTTTTGTTCTTTAAGTTTTCAAAAATTAGCCTTAAATAATTTAAAATTTTTTTCCTTAATTTCTGAAATTAAGTTTGGTGTCCCCTTAGTTATTTGAATTTATTTTTCCTAATTATTTACCTCACTGGAAATTCTCTTCACTCTAATGTAGTAATTTCCACTTTTTCTTATTTTCTGGTTGTTTATGAGTAGGAACAGAGACAAGAAACTCCTTGAATTTGATCCTAAGATTGAGAGAACTCTGAGAAGGCGCTTGTAGCAGGCTAGAGCTTATAAAGTTGCTCAGAATCTCAAGGGAAATTTTGAGAAAGAAGCAGCAGAGTCTACTATGGATCCAAACAACAACAACAACAATGTTGTTAATCCTCATGTCCTTAATGCTCCTAATGTGCCTAAGTAACCAAGAAATACACTGGGCTCATACACTGCTCCTAGCCCCAACTTCTATGGCAATAGTATTATTGTACCTCCTGTAACTGCTAATAATTTTGAGTTGAAGCCTCAACTCATCTCTTTGGTGCAACATAATTGCCAATTTCATGAACTCCCGTAGGAAGACTCAAACTTGTTTATCTCTAATTTCTTGCAAATCTGTGACACTGTGAAGACCAATAGAGTTCATTTGGATGTCTATCGGTTGCTTCTCTTTCCGTTTGCTATATGGGACAGAGCCAAGCATTGGATTGATACACAGCCCAACGAGAGTTTGGATACTTAGGATAAATTGGTTAATAGATTCTTAACCAAGTTCTTTCCACCTCAGAAGCTGACTAAACTGAGAACCGATGTTCAGATTATCAGGCAAAGAGAGGGTAAATCTCTCTATAAAGCTTGGGAGAGGTACAAGATGATGCTCAAGAAGTGTCTTCTTGATATGTTCTCAGATTGGATTCAGTTACAGATTTTCAATGATGGAGTTACTGAGACTGCCAAAATGTCTCTGGATAATTCTGCAGGTGGGTCTCTTCACATGAAAAAGACTCTTGAGGAGCTCTTGATTTGATTGAGATGGTTGCTAATAACTAATATCTATATTCTTCTAAGAGGACCTCTGCGAGGAAATGAGTCATGGAATTGGATGCTTTTGATACAATTCTTGCTAAGAACAAGGCTATGTCTCAACAGATTACTGCTATTACTCAACACTTGAGTGGAATGCAAATCTCAGCCATCAATACTCAAGATACATCCTATGACATGCGTGGTGACTTCCCTCAAGGTGAGAGTTATGATTATGACGAATTTTCTCCTCAATAGGTTAATTACATGGGCAATTCCTCTAGACCCCCCAATAATGATCCTTTCTCTAAGACTTATAATCTGGGGTAGAGAAATTACCCTAATTTTGGTTGGAAAAATCAACCACAGAGGTAACATAATTTTGGCAACAATAACAATTAGGGCCATCAAAATAATTTCAATAAAAGTAATTTCAACAACAATAATCCACCATCCAGTTCTCAGAAGTCTCCTGACTTGGAATCTATAGTTGCGGAGCTCTCCAAGAGTACTCTTAGTTTCATGCAGGAAATCAGAGCTTCACTTAGGAGCTTGGAGGTTTAGATGGGTCAACTAGCTACAAAAGTTATTGAAATTGATCAGAGGTCCACCAACACCCTTCCTAGTAACACAATTTCAAATCCAAAAGAGGAGTGCAAGGTTATCACCTTGGTAAATAGACCAGTGGCAGGTGAGAAAGCACAAGTTACTAAGGGACCGGTTGAAAAAGAAGCTCCGGAGAAGACTGAGGATGTTGTAGTACATGCCCCTCTAAGGCACCCGGATAACCCCTTTCCGGTTGATCTTGAGAAATATCTGACATTGCCTAAAGCACCTGAATGCAAGCCAAAGATGCCATGTCCTGAGAGGCTTCAAAAGGAGACCAAGGACAAGCAGTTTTCAAAGTTCTTGAAAGTCTTTAGAAAGTTACAAAATCAATATTCCTTTTGCTGAGGTTTTGGAACAAATGCCTCTCTATGTTAAGTTTATGAAGGAGTTGCTATCCAAGAAGAGGCCTTTAAAGGGAGATGAGATAGTGGTCCTGACCAAGGAATGTAGTGCCATAATTTAGAGTAATTTGTAAAGGAAGATTCCTAATTCAGGGAGCTTTCAAATTCTATGCACCATTGGAAGCACAACCTTTGAGAAAGCCTTGTGTGATCTAGGATCAAATATCAATTTAATGCCCTTGTCTAGGATAAAGAAGTTACAAATCAAAGAAGAACAACTAACAAAGATAGGATTACGAACAACAGATAAATCCTTGAAGCATGCACATGGAATGGTAGAGAATATATTGGTCAAAGTGGGTAAGTTCTTTCTCCCAGTAGACTTTGTAATTCTTGACATGAGGGAGGATAAAAATGCTTCTATCATCCTAGGAAGACCATTCCTAGCCACTGGGAGAGTTTTGATTGATGTGGAAGAAGGTAAATTGATGCTGAGGGTGCATAACAAGCATTTGATCTTCAATATTTTTAAATACATACATCACTCAGGTGAAAAAGGAAATTGCATGAAGACTGAGGTTACTAATCCAAGTCTCTAAGAACCCCCTGATGATGTAAAACATAGTTTGTAGCTCAAGCCCCCTTTTATGGAAATCAATACAATTTCTCCTTATATCAAACCTAAGTTTGGTGTTAGGTGTGTGTCATCCACCAAGGAGAAAGTTCCAAAGAAGAAAGTACCAAGGGGATAGAGAAACAAAAAGATCCCCACTAAAGGTTTCTCTCCAAGGTTGAAGGTGGTGTTGACTCGTAATCTGGTGTTGTCTTATACAGTAAACAAGATCCTCTCTTTTGAGCATATTGAGCTAATCCATGAGGACACAAGGAGACGATTCACAGTGAGAGGTGAGGAGTTGAAGCATTATGACCAACCTCTACCATAACAACAATCAACTGTCAAGCTAGTGACGTTAAAGAATTGCTTGTTGGGAGGCAACCTATCTTTAGTATCCTTTGGTTTTATATTCATTTTGGTTGTATTTAGGTTATTATGGTTCTTTATAGTTTTTCTATGTTTTACAGGTGTTTTGGTCATGCAAAGTGTTTATAACAAGAACAAGTGCAATCAGAAGAGTATTCAGAACTCTCTGGAGGTAATTCAGTTCGAATGTCTCAGCGCTAAACGCCGCGAGCTGGCGTTTGGCGCTAGGAGGCACATATTTTGAGGATAGCCAACTGTGGAGAGGGCGCTAAATGCCGAGCCTGGCGTTTAGCGCCAAGGTGCACGCATTTCAATAATTTACCACTATAATGGTGGCGCTAAATGCGGCTACATGGCGTTTGGCGCTAAGGGCTTTATTACCCAGTATGCATACGCACGGACCTGTGTGTGTACGCATGAAAAAAATTTTACTTCTTCTTGCCTTTATATTACTCCCTTCTTTCTTTTGCAATAATTTTTGTTTTTACTCATCCGTGCACTTCTTATATTTCTCCCCATTTTCATTTTTTTTGCTTGGAGATAAGCAAACTCTTAAGTTTGGTGTTGCAGAGCGAGCTCTCTATTTATATTATCATCAATGGCACCAAAGGGAGGTGAATCATCTTCACGAAGGAGCACAGCCTGAAGAATGAGATGGCCACCAGAATAACTGAAGTGGTTGAGTTTTTTTTCGTTCTTACCCCCTTCTTGTTCTTATTTTATTATTTCCTATTTTCTGTTGCTTATTTTCTGTGCTTTGTATGATTTTCAATATTTTTAGTCTTTTAGCTTTAGTCAGTTTATTTAGTTGTTTTTATTTCTATTTTTATAAAAAAAGGTATCTCATGTACTGTTCACTGAGCTTGAATTTAAAAAGAAAAAGAAAAGTGGTGTAATACATGAGTGGTTGAGTTATATGTAGAGTTGTCTTATTTAAATTGATGTGATAGTATTTATCTGTGGTTTTGAATGCATGAAAAGAATAGTGCATATTTGATCTTGGAGTTAAGGTTGTTAATTCTTGAAGTACAGAAATTTAGAGAAGTATTATGAATTCTCTAAATTAAATAAGAAACTAATCCTTGAAGCAAAAGAAACAGCAAAAAAAAAAAGAAAAAGAAAATAAAATAAGCAAGGCCCAAGGCTCTGAGCATCAATGGCTAGGAAGGTTAAGTGTGATGAAAATTTCAAAAGAGTTGTTTTCCTAGCTGTATGCTTGTGGTGTGAATGTGTCAAATAAAGCTTAAGACTGAGCACTTAGAATCAAAGTCAAGTGCAAATAAAGAGTATGCCAAAGGCTCTGAGCACCATTGACTGGGAAGAATTTAAAAGAAAAAAAAATAAAAGCTCAAAGAGTTCCCCAATTAAGTGCTTGTGGTGTTTTTGTGTCAAGTAAACCTTGAGACAAAACATTTATAGTCACGGCTAGGCTCACGGTGCAAAGCACCAAAGAAAAGAAAAAGAAAATGCTGTGTTCAAGGATTAGTCAGAGGTCAAAAAGAGAAGAATTCATAATATTATCCGGGTTCTAGTTCCAAAGGACATTAACATTTCTGAGCTTCAAAGGATAGTGAGATGCCAAAACTATTCAGGGTCACAGTGTCATTAACCCCACTCAGAGAAAAGACAGGAGTTTAATTGAAAAACTCAATTCTTAGGCTAATCCACTTCGTATTTTTATATTGTTTCTAGTTGCTTGAGGACAAGTAACAATTCAAGTTTGGTATTGTGATGCGTGAGCATATTTTCTATATTTTCTTATTATTTTATATATAAATTTATTGAGTTTTATTTAGATCTTAGTGTTTGAAGCGTATTTGGATACTACTTTGAGGCACATTGTGGTTTTATTAATTTCAGGAAAGATTCGGGCGAAAGAAAAAGGAAGAAAGTGGATGCTGTCAATCCTGACCTCCTCGCACTCCAACGAGTATAACTTGAGCTATTGAGGTCCAATTGATGCAGTTCTAGCGACATTAGAAATCCAACTTCCAGAGCTTTCCAATGATATATAATAGTCTATACTTTTCTTCTGGCATCATGGCACGAAATGTAAGGTCCCACATCGGTTGGGGAGAGGAACGAAGCATGCCTTATAAGGGTGTGGATACATCTCCCTAGCATGACGCGTTTTGACGAGTGAGTGTGGGGGGCTTCGGCTATCATCCCTATCGTCAAAGGCAAAACCGTGAGGCCTTGTGTGCCAAAACGGACAATATCGTGCTAGCGGGTGGTCTGGGCTGTTACAGATGGTATCAGAGCTGGAGCCCGGATCGATGTGCCAGCCAGGGCACTGGGCTCCCTTAAGGGGATGGATTGTAAGGTCCCACATCGATTAGGGAGGGGAACGAAGCATGCCTTATAAGGGTGTGGATACCTCTCCCTAGCATGACGCGTTTTGACGAGTGAGTGTGGAGGACTTCGGCTATCATCCTTATCATCAAAGGCAAAACCGTGAGGCCTTGTGTGCCAAAGCGGATAATATCATACTAGCGGGTGGTCTGGGCTGTTACACGAAATGCCATGACTCGGCGTTTAGCAGCAGGTGCCGCATAACCATCGCCTAGAACCACATGCTAGTGGCGTTAAATGCCGAGCTTGGTGTTTAGCGCCAGGAAGATAGTAATGCCATAATTTTCCTCTGCCTCAGTAGTGTTAAATGCCACAATGTGCCTCAAAGTAGCATCCAAATAGGCTTCAAACACTAAGATCTAAATAAAACTCAATAAATTCATATCTAAAATAATAAGAAAATATAGAAAAGATACTCATGCATCAGACATGTAGCATACTAAGCAAAGGAATGATGGGTATTCTAAAACATTGAAAGAAAATCTAATGAAAGATAACTCCTTGAGAAAGAGAAAGGTTTAAATAAAGTATTCTAGAAACAAAAGGGAAAGTAAAGTATTTAGAGAGTAACAGGTAAAGAAAGGTCACTGCTACTTCTTCAATGGCAGATGGACTCTTGTTCTTCAACAGTGGTTCGAGCTAAGGCTACCACTTCATGAAGGGATGTGGTCTTGTCTTTTAAAAACTTTGATGTTTCTCGATTTCTATATTTTCCAAGTAAAAATTGCGCTTAGTTGAATATTTTTCTTTGAACCTCTTCCTCTTTTAAGTTGTTCTTGAGCCATAATCACCATCTCCTTGGTTCCAGGTGCTGGGTTAGGCATGGGAGTTCGGCCAATCTCCAAATTGTCTCTGATTCTGGATAGAATGTCACACAATGCATTGTGGTTTCATTAGCACAAATACAACGAGGGCAATCGGGGCTCACAACATTAATTCTGGTATGTAATTTAGTTTTAACTGTCAATTCTTCATGCATCACTTTCAAAGGAAGGATTTAATTTTTGGTTGACATTGTAGTTTCCATATGGATCTCCAGTCTCCAGACCTCCTTCAATCCACATTTCTCAAGAAGGAATTCGATTGGAACGTGGTAGAACTGGAATGCCAACAAGTAGCTCGAGACAACAGAATAACTTCCATTCTTCTCTCTGGTCCAGGTAACAACATCTTCTTGAGAAATGACTGCCTCTAAAATAGCATTGCCATTGTTGATTGAAACGAATAATTGATTTGTTCTTGATTCCATGTTCTGTTAGGTTGCATGAGTTCAGATATCCAAACTGGATATTGTTGTGTCCATTGTAGTTGAAATGAACCCCCATAGGTGGAAAATTTTTTATCTAGTTATCTTTAGTAATCTTCACCAAATTGCCTCTTTCTATGTACTAAAATATGCCATTTTCCAATACCTTTGTTCCTTCTAGAATACTTTGCCATCCCTAAGAAGGGTTATTTTCTATTTTTGCGTGCAAGAATGTTGAATATTTGAAGTGCTTACTCTTATAGACTTTATGAATAAGAGAGTATGTCCTTGTAATTAATCTCCACCATTGTTTCTCTTATATAGCCAGATTAAAAGCTCTAAGGTCTTTGAAGTTTAGACCCCTTCATCCTTGAGTCTATCAGTAACCTTCCAACTAATCCATTGCATCTTCCTTTCTGAGTTCTTCTATCTCCACCAAAACTGCATAATGACTTTATGAATCTCTTCTAATAGTGTTTTAGATAATTTGAAATAACTCAGGGTATAAATCAGAATAGTTGTAGCAATAGCTTTAATTAATACCTCTCTTCCGCTAGGAGAAAAAGGGCTCTCTTCTGGTGTTGTAATTTCCGTAATACTTTATCCTTAATGTAGTTAAGTGTCTCCCTCTTTGATCTATTAACCATTGTGGAAGGCCCTGATACTTATTCTGGCATCCAACATATGGTATAGACAATAGGGCACCAAGCTGATCTCGTACATCAGGAGGTGTGTTCTTGCTAAAAATACCATCTGTCTACTAATCTCTTCATAAGCTTTCAGAATCATAAATAACTTTTTGCAATCCCTAGTAGTAGCTTTTCTAAACAAGATAGAATCATCCACAAAAAAATAAATGACTGACTTTGGGACATCTAGAATTCAATCTCAAACCAGAAATTTCTAGCCTTCGTTCTCCGCTGTGGAGCATACGGAAAAAATCCTATGCACAGACTAGAAATAGATAAGGAGAGAGGATCATCCTAATGTAATTCTCTACATGGTTTGAAAAAATCATGAGGTTGACCTTTCACAGTAACGGAGTAAGAAACTATCTCTACACACTCTTTAATCCACTCAATCCATTTTCTACAAAAACGCATCTTGTTCATAACATCCCATATAAAACTCCATTCAACTTTATCATATGTCTTGCTCATATCAAGTTTCAGAGCCAATTCATAATCACAATAGTTCTTATTCTTCAGGAAGTGCATAAATTCATGCGCAATGAGTATGTTATCATTGATTAATCTTCCTTTGATAAAAGTACTCTGAGTATCACTGAGAACCCTATTCATAACATGTTGCAGTCTATGCACTAAAAATTCGGAAATAATTTTATAAAATACACTACTGAGGATGATTGGTTGAACCTGCATCATAGAATTAGAATTTCTAATTTTTTGAATAAGACAAATGTTCGTGTGATTAAAAGCTTTTAGCAATTTACCTCTAGAGAAGAAACTCTTGACTGCACATATCACATCCTTTTTAATCAGTTCCCAATAAAAATGAGAATTTTTTTTGTAAAACCATGATCACATGGAGCTGCAAAAGGATTGATTGAGAAGACTACTGTTTTAATTTCTTTCTCTGAAACTGGCTTAATAATTATCCAGTTAGTATTATTATCAACTTTGGTAGGAATTTCTTCAAGTACCTCAGTTGGATCCTTTGGGTTCATTGAGGTAAATAGCTTAAAAAAATCCTCAACTGCTGCTGCAATTCCCGCTTGATCTGTAGCAACCCTTCCATCCTCACCAATAAGTTCTTGGATTTTATATCTATGACACCACAACTGAAACTTAGAGTAAAAAAATGTTGTATTTTTGTCACCCCAATTCAGTGACTGCACCCTAGATTTTTCTTTCCAAAAATGCTCTCCTTGCTCTAAATTCTCTTCTAGTTCAGCCTCTAACAACTGGATTGTAGTGCCATCAGCCTCTCCCACTTTCCTTTTCTCTTCTTCTAACCTTAATTGAACACATTGGATGTGGTGCCTTGAGTTTGAGCCTGCTAATTTTTGACATTCCATCAGTCGATGCCTACGATGCTTCAGTTTCACAACTAGTTTGAACATAGAGGAGCCGACAACCTCCAAGTCCCAAACTTGTTTAATGATTGTAGAAACCTCTTCTCTATCATACCAATGCTCTTGTAACCAGAATCTTCTCTTAATCCTTCCCTTTTCTCACTCTGAATAAATTATTAGGGGGTAATGGTCGGAGCCCATATCCTCCAAGTGTGCCACAAAAGCATTCTATCTAATCTCTCATGGATAAAATTCTCTCCAAATTAGCTATTACACCAAGTAAACTTTTTCCCTTGTACCCTAAATCCATCAAACCAGCCTCATTAACAAAGTCATTGAACAACTAAATTGATGAGGCCAATTTCATCCTACCACCTTCCTTCTCATGATGAGATCTAATTGCATTAAAATCACCAGCTACTAATAGATGATCTCCAAATTCATCAGGGTGAAAATGCACAAAAGTAACTTCCCATGCCTTAGAGCCTTATAAGTCTTCCCAAGTGAACTGTATGAAAAAATTATTGTGGGCTTTGATTTGACACTTCACATCATCCCTCCAAGCCACCATCAATCATCCCGCCTGACCAATTAGGTCCACAAAAAAGTTAAAACACAAATTAAAACTCGGCTCCTTTTATCACCCTCTCCACAATCGACGTATTATTTTTGGTTTCACATAGAAACAATACTTCGGAGGAATGTGATTTGGTAATCCTTTTGATGTTGTGAACTATCAGGAGTTTTCCTAAACCCCAACAATTCTACATTGCCATCTTCAGGGATCTTCGGGTGCCAATCGTTAGGTGGCACCCTCTCCCTACTCAGCTTGATTAATTTTGTTCTAGTAGTGTTTCTTTGCTATCCCATCTTCCTTCTCTTCACCCGTTCTCCTTTTCACCTCTATCACCTTGGTATTTGATTTATTTTTCCTCGCCATTTGTTTCAACCTTTGTTTGCGAATGCCTTTGGTGTTTGTTGTACTTGCTGAAGCACTAAAAGATAATGTGCCTTCTGAATTGAAATTCTGTTCTGACTTCTCTACTTCATTCACCCTTTCTGCACTTTCCTCCTTCTCTCCTTGCACTTTCTTATCAATCCTGGTTATCCCTTTATACTCTGCTCCACCTTCTGGGACCTGAATTGCTTCTGCTGACTTTTAAATTTCACTATACACTTCCCCCTTCCTTTCCTTTTAGGGAGTTTTCATTATTGGCCGAGAGAGCTGCAAAGCTTCTGATCGGCCTTAAAGAAGTAGGTCTCCTATTATGCTAACTTATTCCTCCATTTTGACGAGTAGAATTTGGATTTTGATTCTCCTTTTGCATATTAATCCTCCTTCCAAACTATTCTACTCTGATCCACAGTCCCCACTTCTCCTCCACAATACTCCCTGCCATCGAATCTTCTAGGAATTTATTGCATCCTCAACCGTTATTCCCTAGGAAGCCATAATAGTGGCAAAAGTTTCCTATACATTATGTAATTCTAAAACCTTCTTGCTACCATCCATTAACTTCGTCATCCTCCTTAGTAGTTTTGTAGCGTCCAAACCGATCTTTACCTTAACAATAGTATCTTCTTTTTTTGCATCTCAAACAAGTCTACGTCTAAGACCTCTCCCATGGATCTCCCTATCTTCCTTCCCAGGTCTTTTGTTTTGCATTGCTCCGAAAGACCCCATAATAGAATCCATATAGGAATATGCAGAAAATCATCATCTACAATCGAAACGTCCTTCCTTTATCTTTTGAGGTCGAGAATATAATTTTTGAATAACCAAAGGGCTCCACTCTCAATCCTAAGTATATCAATCTCCTTACCAAAAAAGAATTGGAACATATTACCTGCATGATCTAAGAACTTAAAATCTTCAGGCTGCCTCCATATTGAGTATAAGGCCACCTGTAAACTGCCAGCACTGAACTGTCGATCAGCTATCAATCTTCCAACAAGGCTTTGTGTACATTTATCTAACCTTTCCCTTATGTCATCCCCTCCATATTCAATGATCTGCTCTTCCTGCAACACATCCACACTTCCTTCCATCACTTGGGAAGCAGCCAAGGCTGCCATTTTGTGTTTGTTAGTAACTGTTTATGAGAAACACTAACAGTAGTCCAATTAGAATTACTCCACTCAAATCTTAGCAGAGCAAAACAAAACCCTGGCTACGCAGGGCAAAATTAGATACTACTTTCTTTGAGAGGATATGTTAGCTAAGTGGTGTTGTCAGTATGACATTTTAAGACCATAACACTTTTGTTGATATAGTACTTTAAATTTGGATGATATTTTAAAGTTTATATTAGATTATAATTATATTTTAGTATATCTGTTTATATTTGAGAATGATTGAGAGTAGTAATATTCTACAATGAGAGTTGTTTGCTATTTGGAGAGGATATCTTCTAGCCTGGGACTTGGGGCAAAGAGATGTTATTTATGAAACAGATTGTGTGGATGCCTTTACTCCTGTCAATAATTTCCAGGATAACTCTGATTTTGTTGATCCTTTGGTGCTGAAAATCGGGACATCATGTCTTGGAATGGCGTGTTGACCTCCGATCGATCTTAAGAGATGCAAACAAAGTGGCAGACATCATGACAAAGACGGCGATGAAGACTCATACTCACCAAGTGGAGCTTCTGTTGTCTTGAAAGGAATTTGAGAGTAGCATTCAGCGGGACTGACTTGCTTCTTAAGCAGTTCCTTGTTCTTTGTTTTCTCTTTTTTATTTGTTTTGTTGTTATTTTCTTGTCACTAAAAAATATCTATTTATATTTTATTTATTATTTTTTTTATAAAATTGTTATTCTAGTTAAACCAAGATTAAACTAATTAGATTAGTAAACTAATAACTAGAGTAATTTAATGACCAATCCGATTTTCAAAACCTTATCTAATACTATTAGATAATAATTAATTAAGAAACATTACACATATTTCTTCTTCATTACAATGAAAAATGTTAAATGAGTGTAAAGACAGTAGTCATAAAAATTTCTAAAGATCATGTACACTTTGTCTTATTTTCATTGCAAATTGGAATTGAAGTTGGAACCACTAACTTTTGGGAAGATATTTTCCCCTAATTTTTGCAATATTTTTGCATGAATTTGAATATTTTTATATAACTTTTGATTCTAAATGATCAAGAGATAAACCAAGTAAAAGTTATGGGGACCACGTCATTGATGGCATCAGCATCAATTGTTTCCACTAGGATTACAGTGAAG
This sequence comes from Arachis ipaensis, assembly GCF_000816755.2. NCBI lineage: Eukaryota > Viridiplantae > Streptophyta > Magnoliopsida > Fabales > Fabaceae > Arachis > Arachis ipaensis. The sequence continues at coordinate 103,984,231 of NC_029786.2, read as the reverse complement.
TACATTATTTTGCTGTGTTTATAATATTTGTCATATTAATTGATAAAAAATATTTTATCAAAAATTTTATTTTACTATTAATCAAAGTGTAAATATTTTATAATTTTTTTTACGT
>NC_029786.2:103979214-103984024 GCF_000816755.2 Arachis ipaensis | reverse complement strand
AAATACTTATTAAATATTATATATATTAAAAGAAGAAAATTTTAATTTTGAGAGAACAAATTAAAGTGAGAGAAGATTTTTGTTTTTCAAGAAGTTATATTTGGCCATATATAATATAATAACATGCAGATAACTATCTATATAAATGCACACAGACTAGTGTTTTTTCCATCAATGTGAAGAAGTGTTACTTAAAAGTGTTATTTAGTAGTATAGTGTACTCTACTCTAGTGTGTTCTTCTTTGCATACAACATTCTCTACACTCTTCTTTTTAATTTCCCTAGATATTAATTATTAACTCCCAATCTTTCTCTGTAACTATGGATGGAAGGAAATTAGAGTACAAAGGTGTTGAAGCACTCAAGGAGATAGAGAGGCTAACTCTGAAGGCCGGTGAAGTTCAAGAACAAATTTTGAGAGAGATCTTGACTCAGAATAAGAATACTGAATATTTGAAGAAGTATTTAAACGAAAAAGATTTAAGCATAACTGAGTTTAAGAGGTGTGTTCCAGTCACAATTTATGAAGCAATATTTCCGTATATTGAAAGAATTGCAAATGGAGACGAGTCTTCTCTCATCACTGGTCACCCTATAACAGAGATGTTATGCAGGTGTACTATATTATATACAGAGTACTAATTTTTTCTTTTAATTAACGTATTTACATTCATTTGAAAAATAATGTTACATGCATCATCTTTGAGTACGCTTCTTTTATATAACTATTATTTTTTTATGCCGAAAAATGATATTGACAAATAAATGTAATCGCAGTTCAGGGACATCAGGTGGAGAACCAAAGATAACACCATCAATAGCTGAAGATCTTGACCGTCGTACCTTTCTCTACAACCTTATCATGCCAATCATAAATCAGTTAATAGTAACATCCAACTCATTTTTCTTTTTTTTTTTCCTTAACTTTAATATAGATTGATTATGCATTTCATTTTCATAGATTATAATTATAAAATTTTAAATTATTTTAACTAATCTTTAACAAGATTTTTTTATTTTATTTTAATGATAATAATGTATTTCATATACTCGTATAGGTTGAGTTATGATTCTCCTTTCCTAGTGCATCTTAAAAAGAAACCGAGATAAAAATGTATTATTGTATCACCATGTACTAATAATAATAACTAAAGACCCCATTACCATGCACTAGTTATGTTTATATACAATAAATAAATAAAATTTCTTCATTCGAGATTAAATTGTGTGGTCCAAAAAATTAGATACTAATGTATGCTCGACTTCACTTGGACTGCATTATTGCATTTAAATTTAATTAAGAATATATTTTTCTTAATAATGAAATGCGTTCCTTCTATATAATAGTATATGGTAATTTAAATGTGATGGAAACTATAACTTATTAACTAATGATTTAGAGAAAAGATCATATGAACACCTTTATAAATTAATTGTATGCTGATGAGATCATCAATGTAACCCATTTTTTCAACCCAGAATTTTCTTACTTGAATGAACGTAGTTATTGACTTGTACATGGATAATTGACTAGTCCCACTTAATTTTTATAAAAGAAATATTGAACAATCGAATTAAATTTTTGTTATTAGTAAAAGTTCTTAACATAATTTAATTTCAGGTATGTTCCTAATCTTGATGAAGGGAAGGCAATGTTCCTATATTTTGTGAAGGCAGAAATGTCCACCCCATGTGGCTTACCAGCAAGAACAGTTCTTACATCTTATTACAAGAGCAAGCATTTCAAGTGCAGGAGTCATGACCGGTGGAACGACCTTACTAGCCCAGACCAAACCATCCTTTGTGCCGACACCGCGCAAAGCATGTATTGCCAGATACTATCAGGCCTTATCCAACGGCAACAAGTCCTGCGACTTGGTGCGGTGTTTGCCTCAGCCTTTCTCAGGGCAATTTCTTTTCTCGAATGCAATTGGAAGATACTCACGGAAGACATAAGAACTGGACACCTTAACAACTCGATTACTGACCCTAATTGTAGATCTTGCATGAACACCTTGCTATCGTCACCAAATCCAACCCTAGCTGATGAATTGGCTAAGGTTTGTAGCGAAAAATGTTGGAAGGGAATTTTGTGCAAGATTTGGCCTAGGGCAAAATACATAGAAGCAGTGGTAACAGGATCAATGGCCCAATATGTGCCTGCTTTGGATTATTATAGTGATGGGAAATTGCCTTTGGTGTGTACAATGTATGCTTCATCTGAGTGTTACTTTGGGGTTAATTTAAGGCCTTTTTGTGATCCAAAGGACGTGGCATTTACAATATTACCCAACATGGGGTACTTTGAGTTCATACCTCTTGGACATAATGGGACATTGTTGATGGATTTTGATGAAAAGAAGCAAGTGCCTAATGAGAAGCTTGTGGACTTGGTTCATGTCAAGCTTGGTTGCTTTTATGAGCTGGTCATCACTACCTTTGCTGGTGAGTTAGTTATTATCTAGTTTGATGTATATATATATATTTTTAATTTATTTCATTTAATAGTCGATAAAATAGATGGCAATATATTTTTCAAAAATTACACATAAAATTTTTTTCTAGAGCCTAGTTTTATTATTGGTTCCAAAAAATATAGTTGATTTAGTATATATCTAGTATAATAAATTTGTGATACATGTATATGCATTTTTTTTTTCTTAACTATCTACGTACTCACAAAAGACCATCACAAAATTAATTAATTAATTATCTATCTATATATATTGATTGATTTTTAATATGTATATAATATTTTTGTTAAATTATTTCATGCATATGTGATATGTGGCATTGACCCTTCTATATAGTATATATGATGATGTTGACCAATAATATAACATGTTATGTCATCAACCAATGTCACCCATCAACAAAATAATAATGATCAACCAACTTAATACAATGTCAATTAATTAATATACATACCATTATATTATCTAATGTATCTAAATATATTTATCAAATGAAATTGTGTATTTTGATGCATACGATGATCAGGACTGTATAGATACCGAATTGGTGATGTGGTGCAAGTAGTTGGATTCTACAACAAAGCACCACAATTCCGTTTCATATGCAGAAGAAATGTAGTCCTAAGCATAGACACCGAAAAGACAAGCGAAGAGGATCTCCATAGAGCTATAACCATGGCTAAGAAGCTTCTAGAACCTCACGATGCTCTCCTACTTGAATACACTAGCTATCCGGACACTTCTTCTCTTCCAGGACATTATGTTTTGTACTGGGAAATCCAAATCCTCCATAACAATAGCAACAATAACAAGTATTTTAGTGTTATTGAGGAATGTTGCAATGTAATAGAAGAGGAGTTGGATTACGTGTACAGGAGGTGCAGGACGAATGATAGATCTGTGGGACCACTTGAAATACGTGTGGTTGAAGGAGGGACGTTTGATTTGTTGATGGATTTGTTTATTGCTCAAGGTGCTTCAATTAATCAGTATAAAACACCAAGGTGTGTTAAGTCTAAGAAAGCACTTAAGTTGCTTAAGTCTAGGGTTCTTGCTTCTTTCTTTAGTACTAGAGATCCCAAATGGGCACCTAAGATGTGTTGATCAACTTATTTAGAAGCTAAATAAGGATCAAATCAAATTATGATTTTATGATGTTTAATTTGCTTCTATCATAAGTGGGTAGTTGCAAATGATGAATTTAGCATGCACTTTGGTTCCTTATTACTATGTATATTTAATTTACCTCTATTATAAGATGTGCTAGAAGTTTGGAAGAAGGAATTTTTTTTTTCAATGTATTATTTATCTTTATTTTTATTTTTATCTTATATATTGAGTTTTAAAGTTGCAGGTGTGCATGGAATACAAGAAATTAGTTCCGTATTAACGAAAATAAGAAAGAATGAAGAATTCATAATATAATATATATTAACTTAAAATCTTAAGATTTTGAGTTATATATAATGTCTTTTCATCTTATATTTTTTTGTTTGATTTCTTTTCAAAATTTGTTTTACTATGGAAAACTCACCACCATAACTCAATTTGAGTTAACATTCACTTTTCTATAATTGGATTAATAGAATATATGAAACTAATCTAATGTAGTATTTAGATTACTTAATTAGATATTATATTAATATATAATATCCTAAACATATTTAAATACGATAATTCTGTCTGAATTTCATCTATATTTCAAATTTTTGTAGTTCATAATAGTTCTAAATTTTTAATGAATTTGACGAAAATGTTAGAATATATACATGTTACTTGGGTTTTTAGTTTTTAATAGTTTAATTGTTTAAACTTTACAACAAATTGAGTCGTTTATAGAATTTTGATTTTTATTATTAAAAAATTAAGTATATAAATAATAATTATTATAAATATAATTATTCATGGATTTTTATTTTTTTCTATTAATTTAAACTTAAAAAACAAGTTATTATATAATAATATAAAGGTGAAAAATATTATATATCATATAATTTCGAGAGTACACCACATTTTATTCAATGCTTTGGTGAGGTTTTTTAACTCGCCTCCCATGTATACACAATGTATGTACTTTATATGTACCCTTAAATTTCTATAATTGCAATGTTAACTTTGTCGTACACTCTATGCTACTGATGTTCCAAATCAATTGAGCAATGCATGCTCAGGCCATGTATAACAATTAAATCAAATTAAAATGTTGTACAAAATCTAGTATATCAAATTCGATGCATAATTAATTATACAATATGGTATGGTGTACGGTGACAATAGGTAATATAAAATATGGTTTAAGTTTTATCTTAATTCTATTTTGTTATAAATGTTATAAA
>NC_029786.2:103965954-103979209 GCF_000816755.2 Arachis ipaensis | reverse complement strand
AATTACTAATTAATGATAAATTAATTGATAGTTGACTAATTGAATATTGATTACCTAGCGAAATTCATAATATAATGTACACTTTATCATACTGTAATAATTCCCCCCACTCCAACATGCATATAGATATGGATAGACATCTCAAAAATTCAAATTAAACAAGATAGAATTTTGTATAACATCTCTCATAGTTAAACTTAAACACATAAATATCACTTTTATAATCATGATACTTTTTCTTAATTTAATTGCTTTAATTATTAAAATCTATTTACATTTTTCCCATTTAGTAATTAAATGTGTGTAATTTTTGTTCAAGTTATATTAAAATAAAAAGCATAGATGACAAAGTTGGAAATTAATCACCTTATATATATCTTCTCCTTTTTTAATAAGCAACATAAGTATATAATTACTTACTAGCAAAGATGGTAAAAAATAGAAGCTAATTATATGAATCTTAAAAAGTGGCTTGAGTTTAGGGATATAAAATAAATTTGGGATATGAAGTTTTTGGTACCTTGTAATTACAATAATGGGATCAATCATTATGATATATTAAGTTGGGAGTTAATATTGCACTATTAATATTACAATCAACATTTAACATAAGAAAAAAAATATATGAAAATTTTAAAAATGAAAGCATCTAAAATTCAATTAGACATTTAAAATCTAAACTTAACAGAATCTTATTTGTGTGTGAATTTCAACTTTTGAGGAGTTCGGTAATAGACTAATTGGTGTTTTTGATTTGGTGTTTTGTTTGTTTTTTGTTTCTGTTTTTACTATAAGAAAGTCGTTGAATATTATCTGATTTATCGGTGGATTTATCAATAAAATCCTCTAAAAATATGTTTACCCGAATTTTGCGACAGAATAAATCCAACGTTATAAATTTTTATGATAATTGTTTATTGGCAGATTCTTCGTCCACTACAAAAAAAAATAGTACCGTCATATTTATCATTAGAAAGACAAAAAAAATTCGACGATATAAACATCGCCGGTAATCAGTTACTGTCGGATCTTTCTGTCTGATAGTAATTATCATCGAATTTTGCAATGGATTACCTGCTCGAAAAACTATTTGGTTATTGGCAAATTTTTTCGACGATAATGTTGGCGCCACGATATCTTGTTTCCCTCACTATTACCGTCAGACTATGCCCTCAGTAAATTCGACGGTAATGGCAATTTTTTTTTTAAAAATATTGTGGCGCACTTTTTTTATTTTTGTTTTTTAATTTTATTTTTTTATGTAAAATTATTTTTCACACAATTAGTGGTCAAATTATAAATAATATTAATCAATTATGTAATATTAAATATTAAATATTCAAATAAATTAAAAGTCAAATAAATACAATGAAACAGAAAAACAAAGCCCTAATCACTAAAGATCCTGGTAGTCGTCGTCGTTCCTGTGGTCCTGCTGAGGCGGCAGAGAAGGCGGTGATGTCTGTGTCCCACCAGCAGCACTGCTGCCACCAGCAGGGTCGATGCCAGTGGCACGCATTTGAGCCTGGTACACCTCCATCTGTTGCTCCATTCGCTGAAGCCACTCCAGTTGCTCCCTCCACTCCAGCCTGAGGTCATCCATGGAGGTCACGCATGTGAGGATCTCCTAATACCTCTCCCAAGTCTCAGTTAGCTCCTGAGCTTGTTCATGAAGGCTCCGGTTGGATTGACGGCTCGATTGGTGGCAGAGACGGACGATGGCCTCAACGTGGAGGTGCGGAGGCTGCTGACAAAGAACGACCCCAGCCCATGTACACGATTCTTGTATGGCGCTGAGATGCTCTCCCGCCAAACCGTATCGAGATCGACGACTAAAGCAGCAGCACCACTGGCGTCCTCCCCACTTTGTTGAGATTGCTGAGTTGCGGCCTCCAGTCTCTGCGTGTAGGACTCATGTGTAATTAGGACGATACCTGTACAGTTAATTGAAATTTTTATATCACAAGATCAAATGTTTACTCACATAATGATCCGCAGACCATTGATAAGCAAATCTCTCTTTGTTCTCCTTCAAAGTGTGGGTGTACTTGAAGGTTTTTGCCAATATCGCATCGTGATTCAACGACTTCGACAACACATGTTGCATTAAAACAAGTTGTTAGGATGTCTACTAATGATATGTCAAAGAATATAACTAAGTTAATAACAAAATTAGAGAAGCTACATACCAGCCTGACCTTAGTCTTCATGAAGGTCGCTGAGCTGCTAGTATACTTGGACAACTTGGCCGATGCCATGTTGTTTGTGAGACGTTGATGTCTGAACCCTCATTGGTCTCCCAGTGAACGTACAGAGCCTTCTTGATTTTTGGGCAGAGCCAGGAAGTGAGGTAGTCGCATCTCTCACATACATCCTCCAACATCTATTGCAGCCACCTATCCATACGATGGTCGTATATCTTCCTGATGAGGGCATCGTGCTCCTTATCCCATATAAAGTTCAGCTGCACAAAGACAATTTAAAATTAGTTAATCAAAATATATTGTATTAAACAAAATAGAAGATATAAAATTGCTAAGACGGTTTGACTATATTAAGTTCTTACTGCCCACTTCTAAAACCATCGCTCTCTGGTCTCAGAGAGGATCTTCTTGTAGCTTGGCCATGGATGGTCGTACATCAACTTGATGACGTTGGTCATCTCCTGTGTAAGACTTAGAAATTTTAGAAGATCTTATTAAGAGCTAATTTAGATTTATTTGTCATTAAGTATTTTAATCCCTGAAATTATTATATTAAAGACAGTTAAAATAAATTCTGATTAATTGAGTTTAAAACAATTTAAGGTTATATCTGATTTTATAATTATTGAATTATTTTCTATATTTAAATTATAAAGTTTAGCAAATGTAAAATAAGAAGAACTTTATATGATTTGGTTTAAATAATTTAGATTTTGGGATTTAACACTTTAATTCTTATAAATAAAGAAAATTAATTGTATTATATCTAATCTTTTAATTAGAATATTTCATTGAAATTAATTTGTAAATTTATGATTAAATAATATTTTTTTAAGATAATTTTATTGAATTAAAATTGGTTTTCAATTACTCTACTACCCATAATTTTAGCAAAATGACTAAATTGCCTTTAACCCTAATTCTATCCTCACCGCCTCTCTCTCCTCTTCACCTGTGCAGCCCCCAACCCTCCTCTCCTCACTCTTTCAGCCTTCCCAACCATACACACAAAAAACAAACGCACTCACATACATGGAGGAGAGATCCGGGAAGGGAGATGCGTCGCCGGTAGGGTGTGGGCCGCCGTCACGCCGTCGTCAAGCTGAAGGGAGGAGCCGTCGCCGCCACGCCTCACCATCGAAGCCCCACGCTGTTGTTGCTGCCACTCCCGAAGAGAGGCGCCGCTGGAGGGTCCTCGCCGCCGTTCTCGTGCTTCATCATCGCTATTTACCTTCCATCCAGCCCAAACCGCTGCACAAGGGAGCCAAGGAAGAAGTCACCGCCACTGCACCATGCGTCGCCGCCGACCTGCCTCGAAGTCGCCATCGTGGATCAGATCTGAGGTGAGAGAGAGAGAGAGAGAGAGACACGAAGGAGGGAACCGCACGCTACCATCGCGCCCAGTCGCGCCTTTACCGCGAAGCCATCGCTGCTGAATCGTCTTTAATGATGGAGATTTCGTCGCCGAGATGTTGAGCCACCGCTACCGCCGTTGGGTTTGCCGGGAGGGTGAGCTCGAACGGGAATGAGAGAGGACAGGGAGGTGGCCACCGTGGGTGTCACTGTCGGAGGAGGAAAAGGGCGCTGCCCCGCTGTGCACCACCGTTCCGGGAACGACCGCCGCCTCTGCCGCTGAAGAATGCACTGCTGATAAGGGTTTTGGGTTTGACCTTCGTTTCTGTTGAGATTCTGGAAGTTTTAATGTCGTTACATGTTAATTTCAGTTGTCGTTGTCGGAATCCAGTAGCCGCTGCTGCTTGTGGTGGCTGCCGCCGAACCGATTTAGAGACCGCCGCTGCTTCGTTTTGTCATTTCAGTAAGTGTGTTTCGAAAACCCCCGCATTAGTGTTCTATTACGTATATTAAAGCCTTTGTGATATTAATGTTCTTGGGATTTAGTAACCGAGGTTGCATATTGTGAATTAGAGCTGTTTATGCAGTTGCGAAAGTGTGCGGGGCTATGATCTAAAGCTGTCGTGAATTTTAGATCAAGACGAAAGAAATTCTGTGAGGCAGTTGGGTTGTGGTTTCAGCGTGTCGAGGTAGGGGTCTTTCTTAAACTTTTTTTTCTTTCCAGAGTTGTTATAAATCGATATTAATACGTAAAATATATTTATGTGCTTTCGTAAGTCTTATGAATTGGATCGAGTTGTTTTGGATGAACGAGATTATTAGTTTTGATTGACAGATTGATCGATTGAGAAAGTTTGGTGTTTTGATTAGTTGAATGGTATTGTTAAAGCGGTTTCCCTTGAATCATCAGAGGAGATTTATTATTGGCATTTAGTTTAACTTTAGAAATGGTTTGATTTTAGAAAAGATTTAACATTGAAATTTGATTTGATGTCGGAATCCGATTTTAAAACAAATTTGGAAAGGATTTGATATTTGAAAATGGTTTGTTTACAGAGAATAATTTACTATTTTGAAAATGGTTTGGTTTGGTTTGAAACTGTTTGAGAAAACCGAGAGTTCTTAATCATTGACTGGATTCTGGATTTTATAGTTTCCTTGGATTGAGTATGGTTGTTGTGAAAATGGTTATTATAAATGATTTGAATGATTAACAGGCGTTTGGTTTGGTTTGGTTGGGACCCGAAAAGGGTGGCAGTGTCCAAGTTTTAGAGGAGATGCTGCCGAAATTTTATAAAGTTGGAATTTTTATTTGAAGTAATTAATTAAAAAGATTTGTTCTTAAACATTATATATTTTAAGATTGATTTATTTATCAGAGAAAGAATTATGTTTTGAATTGGGATTTGTTAAGGGATGGAATGGAAAGAAGGATAATGAGGATTTTCTTTGAAATATGATTTTGAAATGAATTTGGAAATGAGATTTGGATTGATGAATGATTATGATGTTGAGAATGTTGAGATATGAACTTTGAATTATTCATATGGCTTATGAATTTGAAAAATCTGAGATACGAGGTTCCCTGGATTAAGTACCGTGGCTTGCCACCACGTGTACCAGGTTGAAAACTCGATACTCTGTTGACCCTACGACGTAAGTGTGACCGGGAACTATATAAATTCCTGGGAATGTTACCCTCATTGAGCAATATTGATTATTTGAGAAAAAGCTATGCATAGACTCTTGGAGATGCACGTCGGGGGACAGTCTAAGGACAATTCAGACTTGTCGGGTTGGCTGGATAATCGACAGATGAGCCTCATCAGCCATAGGATAATCACTGAGCTTGAGTACAGTTTTCTTATTAAATATCTTCTTATGACAACTTTGAAATTCCATGGTGAGACCGTGTGGTTAGGTTCTCACCCCCTACAGCTTTACCTTTTCAGGAACCGGATGAAGAAGCATTAAAAAGAGTTATACTGCGTTTGGTTTATAAGTTGTTGTATTAATTAGATTATTTTCTTCCCTCGTCTTTGTTACTACAAGTTTGTAAGAGGGATAGGAATTGTATGTTTTATATTTATATTATATTATGAGTTATTATGTAAGGAGTCTTGTATATGATCCATGCCTATTTGTATTTTTCTTAAGATAAAGTGTTTATTTCCGGTTTTTAAGGAAATCAGCGATACAGTGTCGAGTCACAGGCTCATATTTTAGTATTTAGTATGTAAAGTAGTCGTAATACTTCTTGCTATTAGAGTAGCGCAGCCGGAAGCGTGTCTTCTGATAGTGAGGGTGTTACATCCTGAGTACATGTGTTATTTTTTGGCGTGAACCTATCAACAATTCACAAACATACTAATATGGTAATGTAAATTTAAACTTTAGAAGCAAATGACCATAATATATAGAGAATTTTTTAGAAATTTTGGCATTGTTTCATCTATAACTGGAATGCGCCACAAACTCTATCCATCAACAATTAACTTGAACAACACCAATTGTCAACAATCAATGAACAACAATCAATAATCAAGAAGCAACATTCATAAATTCACTAAATCCACTAAACTAGAATCAATAATCAAGAATCAATAATTAGGATATCTCAAATACTTTCAGCAATTCAAACCTACAACCCTAAATCCACTAAAACTAGAATCAATTATCAAGAATCACTACTCATGATATATCAAACACTTTCAGCAGTTCAAACATACAACCCTAAATCCACGAGTTATCAAATACTTTCAGCATATAAAAGACTTAAAGTAGTACTTACGCTATTCCACCATCAGGCTAAATCGTCATCCGTATGTTGGGAGGTAGTAGACGGGCATCAGCTAGCTGGCTTCCATGAGAGGATTCCAGTGGCACAGGGTCCGTCGCTGGAGGTGTCGTCGCCGTAGATGCAGGGACGTAGTTGGAATTTAGGACCATGATGAACGGCTGGTCCAATGCACCCGAAACCTGTTCACCGGGGTAGTTGGAGTAGTGGGAGATGATCCGAAATTTCCAGTAGTACCGACAGAAACCCTCCATCTACCACGACCACGACCACTAGGCTGATCTGCAACACCTCTACTAGTCGTCATGTCTGCGAAGAGCATACCAATTAAAAATGTGCTAAATATATTCATTAATAATTCAAAACGTTTAATGAAAATAAACTACATTAAACTTAGTTAAAGAAATACATTATCCTAAGCTTTAATTCAAATAAAGTTTCGTTGAAATTGCTTTAAAATTTAATTTTGTACAAATTTTCAAAGTTCTGCCCCTGTCCTAGCAATTTCTGAAAAACAGCAGGTAGTAAGGTTTTTACAAAAATTAGAAAAATTCAATTGTAACTCATTGCTCCTAAATTTTGGTGGGGTTATATTAGACACCTCCAAGTTTAATTTAAAATAAGTTTCAAACTCATATCACATCATATGAGAAAGTTATATAGCTTTAAATTCTATTATGTTTTAATTTTTTCAATCATTATTAAGACAACATACAAGAGTTCAAATCCTAATCCACTCACCAAGAGGCTTCGAGCATTGTTACTAATACACACATTTGCTAAAGTTTCAAAACATTCTAAATTTGTAAAACTAACAAATCCTAAATCATATAATTTATTTTAATTTCTTTATTGTCAAACTAATTTTTATAAATTCTCTAACTGATTCTAAATTATCATCTAATTGAAGCAGCAAGAAACTTTAAAAGGAAATTAAAGCGCCAAAATAAATTTTTAAGTAAAAGATTAAGAACAAATTAACAATAATGAAAAAATATATATAATGGAAACTTCAATAAGAAACCTGAATAATCAACACAAATCAACAATAGTCAACACAAATTCTATTTTATAATAACTAATAACAAGTAAGAATAGCAGAAACTTCTGACCTCACGCCAGCGCTGAGAAGAAGAAGAGCAGAAGCGGTGGTAGAAGCGTTTGTAGCAGCGGCGACAGAGGTGTTTCTAGCAGCAACGACAGCAGAATGGTAAGATGGTGCCGTCAGAGGGGGCTGCTGGAGGGGAGAATGTTGATGGAGAGGAGAGATGAGAGGGTTAGAGAGAGAGAGAGAGAGAGAGAGAGAGTGAGAGGCGAGAGGTTAGAGAGAGAGGGAGGGAGAGTTAAATTCGAAATGAAGGAAAGAGGGTTCGCGGTTCGAATTTAGGGCATGATTGCTGTCGGATTTCCGATGCGAGTTGCCTAAATGCAACGTTTCACTAAAAGTGTCTACTGTTAGATTTTTTCGACAGTAAATCTGATGCTAAAATTCGTGCCTATTTTCCTTGTTTTTTCTCCCATTATTAGCGGCGAATTTATCGTCGGAAACAGAAATTTGCCAGTAATTATTTGACATGACGAACCCCACACGAAACTGTCGGTAAATTCGCCGATAAAGCCGACGCTAAATCTGATGGTAAATCCGATGGTACTCAGCATTTTTCTTATAGTGGTTCGCCGCTAATTACCGGTGAATTTAGCGGCGAATATAAACTTTTAATTGGTGAAATTCTGGAGCTTGTTATCGTCGAATTTATTATTAATAATTAAATTGATAGTTTTTTTTTTTACCAAAGATATGAGACTCGAACCCGCAACCTCTTAATTGAGTATGGGGAGACTATGCCATTTGAGCTATAACTCATTGGCAATTAAATTGATAGTTACCGGCAAATTTAATCGACAGTAAATTCGACGGTAAACTTAAACATTAATTTTTTAAAAATTTGTTTCAAAATTCAAAATATAATTTTAAATATTTAAATTTAATACATTTTTAAACTAACAAAATTCAAATTTTTATAATTTCTTATAATAATTTTTAGTTAAAAATTCACAAATAAGTTCAAATATCAAAATACAAGTAAAAAAATAATAGAAATCCCATTTGAGCATGAACAAATAAGAACAAATCTTTTGGCATTTCATCTTCAGTTTCAAACTCCTCCACTAAGGATACCGCTCCCTTTTAATCATTCTTTTTCAAAATATCCTTTATTTGTTCTTCATAATGTAATTTCTGATAGTATACTACCTAGTAATATAGTTTAAGAAATAAATTAGAAAAAAAAATCATTCATGAGCTATGATAATGAGAATGTGCATAGGTGACTGTTAAACGAAAGATGTTGTTTGAATTTTGAAAATAAATCTAAATTAAAATTATAGACATAGTTTAAGATAATAAACTAGGACTAAAGTAAGTAAAATAAACCATAAGAAATATAGTTAGTTCAGTAATAAAACTCAATCAGAAATTTAAATCACAATACAAAGGCAAAAAGAGTGACCATAATAAGAAATTTAAATCCCACAACAATAGAGAGCACAATGTAAAAAAAAAAAAGCAAGCCACACAACAAGTGTGAGGAAAAAACTAATGCATAATAGGTACATACGAATACCCAACATGCTGATTTTAAATCAAAGTATAAAATATACATCTATCAATGGATAAGTTAAAAAAAGAGCTTCCGTTAAAAAGCTCCTACAAATAGATGACCTTTACTCACACAAACTAGCTGCTTGTTACTATTGATTTCACACTATGTCTAACCCTAGTGGTATATAATTTCATTTTATGATATTTACTGTTCATTTAATTGCCATGTATATAAAGAAGCTTCTATAGAAGATTATTCTACAAATGAAATACTTAATAACAAATTAAAATCAACATAAGTATTTATGAATTGACTAACAAAACGATTGGTTAGCCACTGTAACAGGGTATATCAACCTATTAAAAGGTTAAAACACAAACCTAAAATTTGCTGACTAGGTTGATCTTTTGATGAGCTAGAATAGATACATTTGATGATCCTAGTTTTTCTTTAACAATGTTATTATGCAGAAAAAATAAAATAAACAAAGAACAAGTTAGTATAAAATTCCTAGCTATCTAAGCTATGAATGAAACAACAAGGCCAAGGGATAAGGGAATAAACATTTTAATTTTATTAACTAGACAAATATCAATATTGATATTACCTATTTAATGCTAATTAATGAGCTTGTTGAGGACAATCAATCAAGTCTTGATAATAGTATAAAAAATTTAAGAAGAGCCTTTCAATGTCAATAAATTAATGTAGTCAAGAACTACTAACTCTGATAACTACAATAAATATCAATATTTTATCATCAATTCACAAATCCAGAATCATAATTCAATTTAAAGAAACCAAGAAAATAATTAACCTGATAAAAAGAGGACAAAGAAGTGTAGAGTTACGGTTTAGTAAATACCAACAATGTCAAAATAGAAGGAAGCGAAGAAGACATACCTGAATGAAGGAGGAAGGATAGCATTACAGTTGATGGAGGCAAGCGGCGAATAACAGAGGCAGCAATTCGCAGGGAAGAAACAAGCTCCTCCATGGTAGAAACAACCTCCAAGGGGATGCTCCTCAACGACGACGATGGATGGAGTTGTGGAAAGCAGTCAACGACGGCGAAACAACACCGAATGATAGCGATGGGGGGCTGATGGCGACAGAAAAAATAGAAAGGGGGAGAGAAGTGAGGTTAATAATGTTGCAGAAATGGAAGGGAAGGGTTCACAAATTTGAATTTATGGTCAATTTTATTAGTGGATTTACCGTAAAAAAAATCTATCGGTAACGCACAGCGTGTGACAAAATCTGTGCGTTTTATTTAATTACTTTAATGTTGAATTTCCCCCCTAAATCTGACGGTAATGATTGCGCCATTTTTTTTTTTTCCTCTAATTATTATCGATAAATTTATCGTCTGAAATATGAATCCGCCAGTAAACTTGCCGCTAACCTCTGAAACTAAATCTGGCGATAAATCCGATGGTATCCAACGTTTTTTTTTTTGTAATGTTTGGACATTTAGATTTTTTTTTGTTTGGTTAAAAAATGTTGTTTTGATTTACTTTGTGTGTGTGGGGTTGTGAATTTGGCGTACCTCTTGTAAGATTTGGTGATGTTGTTTTTATTGGCTCAAAACTTGTTTTGTTGAGCTTTTGAACTTTACTCTTCATATATGTCAAATATCTCAACTAAAAAAAAAAAAAATCTTTAGTGAATTTCATGCTGAATTTATTTGACAGCCTACTTTAAAATGGACTGAAATTAACTGCTATATATAATATATTGATTCCTTAAAATTACTCATCATATATATACGATAACGTTTAATAAGTAAACCCTTGGATACTTTATAAGTTAATGGTTTTATATAGAATTCAAAGATAACTATGCTTCTCATCCTATGGATCCAACAAGAGACATATAATTCAAATAGAAATATGATCACATGCAAGTACCTTCAAGTACAGTAATGCTAGATCACATTCTAAATTAAAATATATACTTATCACCAAACATATACTATATATTATTATACAAAATCAACAAGGAAACACAACTTTTTGAATCAACTATATGTTTGGATGCATGCATCAATACATGTGTATTGTGATATTGAAATCATGCCCCTCACACTCTTTAGCCCTTCCCCGACCACACAAAGTGCTATGCTAAGTGTGATACCACTTTGATTTCCGTACTATTCGACGAGTTGCCAAAATAACAGAATAACAAAGACAAAAATAATAATAATAAAAAAATCTACATGCTGATGAGGTTGACAACAAGGAAATGTTGTATGTTGTATAGTGTATAGATAGTGACTTATGAGCAATAGACATGCATCTAGCACACTCCAAATATCATGATTTGATCGATATGATATGCACTACTATCTCTAGAGGCTACTTAGTTTCTATTTTATTTGTTGGAATTCAATATACTTATTGATCAAATATAATTGAACCCACAACCTTTAAAGTGAATATGAAAAAACTATATCATTTAAGTTATAGCTCGTTGGCATATATAACATAAAAATGTTATTTATTTATTAGAGATATTATAAAAAAAATTTCACAACTTGGTTAATATATATATTAATGTCTCACTAATTTAAAGGCAATTTAAGAAGGTTGAATGGTTGAAATAGTAGTTGACCTAAAATTAAAAAAAAAATGAATAAAGTATTGTTTTTGTCCTCA
Source organism: Arachis ipaensis (assembly GCF_000816755.2). Classification (NCBI taxonomy): domain Eukaryota; kingdom Viridiplantae; phylum Streptophyta; class Magnoliopsida; order Fabales; family Fabaceae; genus Arachis; species Arachis ipaensis. The sequence goes on along the minus strand of NC_029786.2, from coordinate 103,967,595 downwards.
ATGTTTGGGGTAAATCTTATTTGTGTCCCTAACGTTTAAATCGTCATATTTGTATCCCTAACGCTTGTAAAAGTGATTCAATGTTATCCTACCGTCAATTACACATCATGAGCGCTTTAGTTTAAGTTTTAAAAACCTCTTCTTGAAGTTAGAATAGAAATGTCTGGGATAGAATCAATGATCTACTCTGAAAAATAGCTCATCAAATGTTGAAACTAATTCCTACAACATTTACATAATTCATTTTTCTAGGGACATAATTGAATCTAAATACAAATAATGGGTATAATATTAAAATCGAATACATTCAAGTGAGACATAATTGAGAATGAATACATCCAAGTGAGAATAATTGAAAAATATAATCTGATTTGTTAGTATAATTGATAGTAGGATAACATTGAATCACTTTTATAAACGTTAAGGATACAAATAGAACGATTTAAACGTTAGGGATACAAATAGGATTTACCCCAAACGTTGGAGACAAAAACAATACTTTACTCAAAAAAAATTAGTCACGACGAAAATTGAACTTTATTTTAACATTTAATTAAAGAAGTTTTAGCTATGCTATATGCATATGAATATAAAAAATGAATACGAATGTGTAACATCATCACCTAACAACATGATTTGATTTAATGATTAAAAAATGATGAAAATTCAAGATTTTTAGTATTAAAGTGGAAGATTATATTAATAAAATCTAAACGTGATAAAATATATATGACATAATTAACAAGATAGGGAGCAGAAGGGTTTGATTATTAAAATTTAAAGTTTAATTTTAGGGTCTATTGTGTCAACCATGAAAGTATGATTTTGCATATGGGAATCTTATTACACATCAAACTTTTCTAAACAACTTTCCATAAAGGAAAAAAGCTTTAGATTCTTTCTGAAAATGATTAAAGCCAAAGTTCATGGGAGTTAGAAAGACAAGTAACAAAGATATATATATTATTGTATATTAGTACTTTAATTTTGATAACTTCATTAATAGTTGCTAGCTAGATAAGTCTTCTCTCTAATATATAATGCTCATAGTTTTGGATAAGGTTTGTTAGTCAGATATGAGTACAAATTGCTGAATTTATTTGATGCAACCTTGGGATAAAGAAGATACTTGTATGTTTATATTGAAATAGGCATACTTTATTTGCTGAAAATATGTTTGTTAGCATATATTATTGGACTAAAAATTTGTTGTAGAAATACACGAGCAAGTGCTAATAATTTCTGCCAATGAGTTATAGTTCAAATGGCATAATCTTCCCATACTCAATTAAGAGGTTGCGGGTTCGAGTCTCCTATTTTTGATAAAAAAAAAAAGTATTGATAATTTCTAATGGCTTAATTCATGAATCAATATAAAGATATTATGGACTTAAAAAGGTGAACATGGAGGAGCTATTTATAGCCAAGGGTTCAATTCTTAACTAAGGGCCCAACAATTTAACAATGTTACAAAGCATGAAGTATGTCAGAATAATATGCAAAAATTATGGACTAAAAAAGGTGAATGAACTAATTAATCATGTATGTGGTGTTATATATAATGGAACAATATGGCTTCAGTTTTTTTTTTTTTTCTTTTATTCTCATTTTTGGGTTGGAATTTTGTTTGATTTTTTGTCC
>NC_029786.2:103964156-103965872 GCF_000816755.2 Arachis ipaensis | reverse complement strand
AAAAAAAAAATCGTTGTATGGTATCAAAACTTCTATAATAATTCTATAGACAAATCTCTCCCTTCGTTCTCCCAAAATAATTCTTACTGAAATGATGTATTAAACGTATAATTTTCAAACTTTTATCCGTTTAAATTTTTTTCGATAAGTATAGTAGTGTTGGTTACTCTATAGTCTATACTTACAAAAAAATGATGATATTACAATGAAAATTAAATTATTATTATTTTCGTGTTATATTATCATCATGCGTGACAATAATATCACAATAATTAATGACTGTATTCTTCTTCTAAATTCTTCGAAGGTTTTATTATATTGTTCTATCGATGAAATTTTGGATTGTTATATTCTTAAACTTAATCACATATATAGAGTAAATTTTCCTTCTCCTTCTTCTTAGTAGAGAAGAGATCATCCATTTTTGAAGTTTCTTTTCTCATCCTTTATTCATATTCAAACGATTAAATAATTAAAGTTTGGAAAAGTACGAGGAGCCAATGGAATATTTGTACAATGTGTACAGTGGAGGTTTATGGAATATTAGAGATATAATCATTAGTGTTACTTTTTCTCATCAGCTGAATCTTTTGGGATGAGTGGTATCATGACATGGTATTAGAGCACTAGATCCGAAAGATTAAGAGTTTGATTCTTGGTGAACCCCAAAATCAGTATGTTTATTTTGTAACTCAATAGCTACATTGTACAAATAGTCCATTGCCTCTCTAGAAGGATCCAATAAAATTTATATATACGTCGAAAATTCATATAAATCCCATCGAGATAAGTTAATTAGAGATATGATCAGAGAGGATTTCAGTTTCTAAAAGCAAACAAACTTCCCAAATAACAAATAAGACAAGAAGAAACTTAATATATAACTTACATATATAGATACAAATACATATATATAAACCTAGCTAGCTATATACAAATACATACATATATACACAACTATGTATATATGTGAAAATTAATAGTAGCAAAGTTTTAGGCCATAATAGTTTGATTTAGAGATTTAGGGTTATGCTTATTTGGGATAATTAAGTAGGAGAAATTTTCATAGAAGAATATAATCATATGTGTAATTTTTACACAGAAAAATCTTCCATGAAAATTTTCACTCCATTATTGTTACCCCTATAATTAAGGGGAATATATATAATTTCATGGTGAATTATGTGTGATTTGAGGAGCCCAAGAACATCAAAGTTCTAATGGGATCTTCAGCACGGTGGTTCCAAAAAGAAGATCTCCTTGATCTCTCGGTAGTTTTGTTAAACTTCTTCATCATAATAAGCCTATTACCTTGAAGAAGGTTGGAGGAATAAGAAGAAGAAGAACCATTATTAGTGTTATTAGTATCTACCTCCTTGTTATTATCCACCCTAATATTATTATGGTGGAGTTTCTCTCTACTTCTCATCAAATCACTCCCTTCATGATGAGGGATTTCACCATTCATCACATGGTGGTGATGGTGGTGGTGGTGGTGGTGGTGATGATCCTTCATCCAAATTATTAAGTATTATAATATTTTTGTGTATGTGGACACTACTCTAAGTCCTAATAAGTAATAACTAATAATAATGTGTGTGTAAGGCTAAGATATTAGAAATTTGGTCGAGGCTAGTAGGGATATATATAGAGCTTTTTCATGCCTTAGTGCATTATTCCCAAATGATGGAATATATAAATATATATATTATAAAA
>NC_029786.2:103962714-103964023 GCF_000816755.2 Arachis ipaensis | reverse complement strand
GGAAAATTCTCAATTATTTATTTATAGAGCAGTGCTACACATACAGGTCATTTTTGTTTACAAGTCTTACAAGTTGGGCCTAACACCCGCGTTACAGAAGAAGAAGAAGTTAGGCCTAACACGCGCGTTACAGAAGAAGAAGCGTGAATATAAATGACTTGTATGATTTGTATGGAAAAACGTTCTCTCTTTGCCTTTGATCTCTTTCTGTTTTTTTCGATTTTCATGGTTTTTGAAATCAAGCTTTGAAATTGTTTTGAAGATGATGGAACTTCACAAATACACCCGAACGATTACAAAAATACACCCAAACGATTATAGAAATACACCCAAAGGATTACAGAAATACACCCAAACAGTTACAGAAATAAACCAAACGATTACAAAAATATACCCAAAGGATTACAGAAATACACCCAAAGGATTACAGAAATACACCCAATATAGGGAGAGACAGTATATTTCTTCTTGAAATCAATACACCCAAAGAATTATAGAAATATACCCAAAGAATTACAAAAATACACCCAAAGAATTTAAGAAATACACCCAAAATTCGTTGAAGTACACCTTATGCATAATTCAGAACTCTTTCTCTTTTTCCTCCTCATCTTCTACTGCTGCTTCTTCTTCTTCAAAAATGATTTTAGAGCTTGATGTCAAAAAACAATGAAAACCGAGAATAACGAAGAAAGAAAACAAAGAGAAAAGCACGTAAATGAAGAAGAAGAACAGGAATTGGAAGAAGAACGTGTAGCAAGAAGAAGAAGGAGGAGAAAGAGAAGGTAAGAAACGTACCTTGAATAATATTTCTTCGTTTTTTCTGGTGATTTTGATGAAAGAGAAAGAGAAAACGAAAAGAGGAGAAGAAATTTCAATAAAAAAAAGAGGGAGAAAGAGAAGAAAAAGAGACATAGAGAAAGAAGTGAATATAAATGACTTGTATGACTTGTATGGAAAATCACTTCTATACGTGGAGAATTACTCTTATTTATATTATTATTAGGAGAAAAAAAAGAATTTCTTTCATGTTATATATTTGATAGATATATTTAGACAGAAAGATATTAAAAAATGAGATATAAAAGTTGTGTTTTTGTTATTAGTTATTACTTCCATTTTGTAGTTAAATGAAGAAATTTTATTTGTTTTTATATTTATTTTCTTCACCAAATATATTTGTATTTTTTTAATATTTCTCTTTATTTTTATTTTAAATCATTTACTAAATATATAGAGTAGGAAACTTATTTGTTTAACTCGAGTTCTTGGTCTCTATCACTGTGCCCATACCAATATAACCAATATA
>NC_029786.2:103952682-103962691 GCF_000816755.2 Arachis ipaensis | reverse complement strand
CAATTTTTTATATAAAGATAGTAGAATAATTGTACTTAATTATTAAGAACTTAGAGAGGATGTTAATTGTTAATAGCTAGAATCCAAATGCTTGCTGGGCCACTTCTATGTCATTTTCAAAGGGACCTCAAGATTCTTTATGTTTTTGGATGACAGAGTGAACTCAACTCATGCCTAATAATGCTGATTAAATTATGGGGTGATAAACCACCAAAAAACAAACAAATAAATAAATAGAAATCATGGGCACAAGGGTGTGATGAGTACATATATACGTGTAACTAGAGTTTGTTTATTATGTGATTGAATTCCATTTTTATTCTTCTAACTTGATAATATCTGTTAAATAAAGTATCAAGTTAATGTTAATTATGTGAAAGTTTTATTTATTTATTTTTTTTTACATAGGATCATATATAGAATTATATTGTGAAAGATAAGTTTTATTGTTAGGTTAAGGCCAACTATCGAATGTAGTAGTAGACATCTTTTGATAATATAATTTAATTTTATGGGATTAATTATTTACTTATAAAAATATGGGGTTAATTATGTGTGAGTCTCCTCATATAAAGGGAGGAAACTATATATGGTGGGACAACTGATATCTTGATAAGTGCCAAACGAGCTTTATCTATCTTCTCTTTAAATTCCTATTTTTTTAAGTGTAATAATTCTCAATTATTTTACTCGGTCAGCCCCAATAATTTAAAAAAGATTATGTAAGATCTTTAATTATATAAAAGACCTAAAAGGAAGTCTATAAAACTCATACAAATAATTACTTAAATTATTGATTTTATATCTTTATAAATAAAAAAAAATCACCTAATAAAGTAATAATCCATAAGTTAAAACCTTTTAGCCACCATCCTTCATTTCAAAACTTTTTTAGATATAACTTGAGTCCACAAACTAATTTAAATTGGTTTAATGGTTAATCTACTAATCTACTTAAGTAACTGTCTGATCAGCGATAAATCTTTAAATAGAGTTCCAATCTATGATAAGTTAGTTTTTAACTTACTTATCTAAAAAATATTGTGAAAAAAAAAAATATAACTCGAGTATAAAAGTGATCACTCCACTGAATTAATGCAACAATTCGACCTATGTATACAAATTAAATAAGCAATATAATTCATTATTATATGCTATTGAAGCATAGATTTTATTTTCTAAATATTCATTCATGTCTCATAATATATCTATTATGTTAGGGGGAAAAATTTTCTTTATATTGTTCTTATTAATTTTGGTGGGAGACCCAAAATCCTAATGAAGTGATCGAAATAATGATTTTTTGAAAAAAAAAAAAAAGTTGTTTAGAGAAGTTTATTTTCAAAATTTATTTTATCTGCTAAACTTCATATGAACAAATCAGGAAATATATAGTTGCTTTTGGTTCATAGTTTAAAAAAAAAATTTGAATACATTTTCAAACATAAAACTACCTCACTTTAAAATTATTTTAAATTTAAACCAAAATCCTAAAAAACAAATTCATTAAGAATCATCAATTTATTCAGAAACATGGAATCAAAGATCCACTTAAATTTTAAAAGTATATTTATGAATTGAATTTCTAAATTACAAATTTTTGTGTTCTCATAGGCATAAGTTGGCTTGAATATCACTAAATTATTATTTGAAAGGGTATAGCACTACTATAGCTAATAATGGTGGAAATAATAAGAAGATGCTGTTATATACTTATATTCCTTTACACTGAAATCCATATAATTTAAGATAAGATTTAGATTCTTAACGTAAACAACATGAAACTTTTTTCTCTTTTGAGAATGCCAACTAAGATATTCCAAAATGAGATGAAACTAATAAACTCGTTATGTTTCATTTTTCAATGATATGTACACATACAGTAGAATGTGTCTCCTTTCAGAGCTGTGGAATAAAAAAAAAAGTGCAAAAGTTATTTAGATAAGTTCTCAAATGTCAAGAGGAACAACTTATGTGCTCCACATAAATAAATAAATGAGAACTTTATTTATTTATTTTATTTTTTACAAAGCTTAATGCTCCACCTACATAAAGGGATTGGGGGAAAAGCAAAAAGCAAATTCAGAGAATATATCCTTTAGTTGAAAAGATATAGTGTGGACACTATAGCATACCCTAATATATTATTCAAACTTGCACTGATCTTTTCTTTTTATCGTTTTCTTTTTTTAAATTAAGATTAAAAAATAAAAACTTTTTGGTTTTTTACATTTTTTTTAGTCCGATAAGTTAAAGATTAATTCATCATAAATCTAAACTTTATTTAAAGATTATCACTAACCAATAATTATTGCATGCGCAAAGCAAGAAAAATAAAAGAATTCTAACATAATTTTTTCAGTTCTCATACATTAGTTTTTTTTTTTGTCCATGATAACCCTTAATCCAACAAATCAATTATTAATCCCTCACGAATCGGACTCTATTTAAGAGTTTGTCATTAGCCAATAAATTTCTACATGTATAAGACAAAATTTAAAACCTCAACACTTGCTTAAATAGATTAGTGGGTGAATCACAAGACTAACCCAAGTTAATTTTACACATTGATTTTTTTTTAATTGTCCACGGTATTCTCCAATCTGACAAGTCAAAGACTAATCCATCGCGAATCTGAGTTTTATTTAAGGGTCCACTACTGATCAATAGATTGCTGCATATACAAGGTAAAATTCAAACCCAGACACTTACTTAAACAGGCGAGTAAGCTGACTATATTCGACCAATTCAAGTTGGTTATTTTTTTTTGTTGGTAATCGGGACCGAAGCCCAAAAAAAAAAGAAAAAACTATCCACAAGGTACTATATGGAATGTATACATTCCTTTTACATCATCATCGAGAATTTGCTCTAAATTGCCAGGAGGGTTATCAAAAAACTGGAACCCTTTAGCTTTGCTTAAAGCCACTTTTGCAAGAGTATCAGCCGCTCTATTTGCCTCTCTGCAAGTATGTCTGAACTGAAGCTCTCAAGGTCTGTTTTTAATTATTCGGATCTCTTGAAGAAGCGGATTGTAACAGCATCTCTCATTATCCTCTTCTCTTCTTATGATGAACTCTACTCCTTCTTTAAAATCCATCTCCACTATCATCCTTTACATACCCAGATCCCAAGCCATTTTCAATCTGTGAAGAACCTCCTTTAACTCTGGATGTATAACATTGGACTTACCCAAATTAGCAATGAATCCTACTACCCATTCTCCTTCATTAGTTCTTATCAATCCCTTGCACGCTGCAATTTTCTAGTTCTTCTCCACTGCCCCATTAGTGTTAAGTTTTATCCATCCCTGTTCAGGAGGTTTCTAATTGATGTTGCTATTTATTCTTCCGTGTTCCGTTCTCTCTCTTTTGCTCCTCTCGAAAGCTTCCTTGAACCTTGTTGCTAGTTCCATAACGATGTCCGCCCCATTGTTTGGAATGGCTGAGAGAAGAGCTCCATGTTTCTCCACTTCCACAGCATCCAGCAAGTAATAAGGAAAAGATCCCGCCATTCATATTGACTCGACTTGCCCAGCCCATTCTCTAAATTAAATGTTATCCAATCCGAGAAGGGTAGATTGTAGAATACAGTTGTAACACCTGGTTGTAGCAGTTTTGTCCAAATTTTCGTTGCCCTTGGACAGTCCCTCATCACATGAGATAAGGTCTCAACTTTACTTTGGCAGCTATGACAGAAGAGGTTGGAACCAAACATTCTGATTTTTCTTTCAGCAGTGAGGAGTCTTTCATGAGCTAATAACCATGTAAATGTTTTGATTCGTTCCGGCCCTTGCCACCTCCAAATCATCTTTCAAGTGCAACTTCTCATACCTCCCGAATTTGTTAGGAGCTAATATGCTGAGACTATAGTGAAATCACCATTTGCTGTATGGCTCCAATAAATCTGATCATTTTCTCCTTTCTTTTTTGGAGGGGTTGTATTGAGGATGCTTTGATAAGTCTATCCTTCTACATCATTGCTTAATAGCATTCTATTCTATTCTCCTTTTTCATCAACAAAATGAGCTATTGTCATTTTTTTTTCATCATTTATTTCTCTATTAGCCTTCAAAACTAAAGGCCCCTTTCCTTCTAGCCATCTGTCATTGAAAAAACTAACTGATTTACCATTATTCAGCCACCATGAGAAGTGCATTTGATTTTTCTCCCAAATTTTTGAAATATCCTTCCAGAACATGGAATCCGATTTACAACTTTTAATATAATGTGGTAGTTCCAAATGTCTACCATATTTGTATAGAAGTAGTTGTGCCCAAAGCGCCGATGAATCTTTTATCAACATCCATAACAATTTCAATTGAAAAGCCTCATTTACTTTGCTAAGTTGCTTCAAACCAAGCCCTCCCTGATTTTTGGGAAGGCAAAGAGTTGACCAACTCACCTGGTGCATCTTTTTCATATTCTGCAATTCTCCCCATATAAAACTCCGCTGCAACTTTTCAATTTCATTACAAATCCCCTTTGGAAGTAAAGTATGCTGCATGTCGTAATTGGCAATGGGAATAATCACAGATTTTGCCAAAGTAACCCTCCCAGCTAATGATAAACAGTTTACATTCCACCCTTTAAGTTTGCTCTGCACCTTCTGAATAACATTTTTAAAATTTTCTTTGGTTGAGGGCTTGTTGGTAATCATGGCCCCTAAATACTTATCCAGACTTGATTGTTCCTGATAGTTGCATTTATCCTTGATAGCTCTCCTGAGATGCTCCTTAATATTGTTTGAGAATACTATTGAGATTTTGGCTCTGTTCACCTTGAGTCCCGAAGCCTGACAAAACTTCTCCATCACTCTTCCCACATTATCAATCTGAGAAGTATTAGCCTCTGCAAATATTAGCAAGTCATCTGCAAATAGCAAATGGGTAATGATAGGGCCTTCCTTTCCCACTTTAAATTCTTTCCAAGTCAAAGTTTATGCGCTCTCTTCAATGAGATGGGATAGTTTATCCATTGCTATAACAAATAAATAGGGTAAAATCGGATTCTTGATGGTCTGAACTCTTCTGTTTTTTCACCATTCCAAATCACATTATAAGCTACTAATGATATACATTCCATGATAATTTGAACTAAGAGATTTGGAATTCCAAATTCCATGAGGCATTATTGTAAAAAAACTCCACCTAAGGCGGTCATACGCCTTTTCAAAATCATATTTGATAGACATGAAGCCCTTTTTCCTTTTAATTTTTTCATCAAATGCAGAATTTCTTTTGCAATAATGATGTTGTCCTGGATTTTTCTCCCAGGAATAAAACTAGGCTGATAGGGAGAAATTCTTCCATCAAGCGCAAGCTTTATACGTTCAACCAATATTTTTGTAATACACTTATAACTCACATTACATAAAGCAATTGGTCTGAATTGAGTGATAGATTCAGGTACCTGAGCTTTAAGTATGAGAGAGATAAGAGTCTGATTACATTCTTTAATATTGAAGGAGTTGTTCCAAATGCGCAACACATGATCTACCACATTCTTCTGGATCACATTCCAATTTTCCTTATAAAAAAGAGCTGGAAAGCCATCTATTCCGGGAGCTTTTAAAGAGCCTATACTAAAAATAGCCCTTCGGATTTCAGCCACCGTAGGAATGCTGTCCATGTTTCTGCTTATCTCTTCTCTAAGAGGTGGATATGGGACCTCTGTGTTGAGTAAGGGAGGGTTCTGATCTTCTTCACTATAGAGCTCTTTAAAGAAGATAAGGACAGCATTAATTAGTTCTTTCTGATCCTCCATCCATAATTCATCTAGTCTTCTTAGCTTTAAGATTCTATTTCTCCTTCTCCTAATTATTGTTTGGGTGTGAAAATACCGGGTATTTCTATCACCTTTCACTACCCAATCCTCTCTCGATTTTTGCATCCATAAAATCTCCTTCCAATCAAGAATTTTCTCTAACTCTCTGTTAAGTTGTCTCTCCAATTTTTCTAAAAATTCATTCCGCCCATAAGAAGCAGCTCTCTGTATTCTTCCAATTCTATTCATCAGTCTGACTTTTTGACGCCCAATGTGACCAAATATTTCTCTATTCCACACTCTCAAGTCTTTTGTGAGACTGTCAAGAGCTACCGAAAGTTGTTCTTTGCTCCTCCAATTTTGGTTGATAAGATGAATGCAGTACAAACAGAAGAAATGAATGACTCTATTGTCCCTTCCAGGGACGATGGTTGCTGAGATCCTGAAGTTTCCAGGGGTGGAGTTTGCTTTTCACATTTTAACTATGATGAAGATTATAGCCTGGAATTGCAGAGGAGCGGCCAGTAAAGGATTTGGTCGTGCCTTAAGAGAATTAGTGAAGCAAAAGAGTTCGGATATGGTCATCTTGGTTGAAACACGATGTAGTGAAGAACAAGCGAAGAAGACAATAAAGAGTTTTTAGTTGTTCAGTCTATAGAGTTTTGGACCTAGGCCCAATATACTTTTCATTTCACCCAAACAAACAACAACAAAAAAGAGTTGATTTTCATTTCCTTAGCCATTGAAACTCAAACTAAAATTCTAAATTAATACTTGACCAAAAGAAAAAATAATAAAATGAATTTGATTAAAAGAAAAATGAATACACCTTGCTAAAGCACTAATCAAAGTTGTTCCTTTCTCAGCATTAATCTCAAGTTTTAATAATAGGGAAGAAAAAAAGAAACGCTTGCTAGTTGCTAAGGGACAGCCAATTCTTCAAGCAAAATTAATCTTTTGACAACAGAATTTAAATATATAGTTAGAGGTTACATCAACTAAATAAGGTGAGCATAAAATCAAATGGTATTTTATTGTCATGACATGAGCTCTCTATAAATTATGGACCCATTTTAATCTTGGTATTCTCTTAATCTTTATATGTGGACATCATCTTAAATGAGATTTAATTATTCAATATTAAAGATGTATACATATTTATTGTAACCTAAGAATCAAAGAAGCGCATCTGGTGTAGTGGTATCATAGTACCCTCCCACGGTACTGACCGGGGTTCGATTCCCCGGATGCGCATTAATTTTCCTGCTTTTTAGTAATGTTTTTGTGAGGATCCTGGTTTAAAAAAGCCTTCTAGTTGTAGGCTTGTACTAAAATCTAAAACTCACCTCAATTAGTCTGTAGTGTTTCCCTATTTTGACAAATTAGGTGGCCCTTATTATGTCTAGACTTTATGGCGCATTTATTTCCCATCCAACTTTAACGATGACTTGAACAACTCATATTTCTGTGAATAATTAAAAAGAAAAAAACTAATTTCATTCTTTTGTCTATTCCCCTAGCTGCATGATTTGTAACAAATTGGGTGCGCATATCCCATCATTGACAAGTACCATATGAAAACATGGGTGAGACTGTGAGGGTGAAAGGATAGGATTACTCAATACTACTCATCAACTATTAATTTTTAGTGACCAACCTGAAATAATAGGACTTGATTGAAATGCATACAAAATGAGGTTACTTACGTTGGAGTTAGATTTTTTTTTTTTAGTAAAGTATCGTTTTTGTCCTTAACGTTTTGGGTAAATCTTATTTGTATCCCTAACGTTTAAATTGTCTTATTTGTATTCCTAACGTTTATAAAAATGATTCAATGTTATCCTACTATCAATTATACTAACAAATTAGATTATATTTTTCAATTATTCTCACTTGAATGTATTCATTCTCAATTATGTCTCACTTGAATGTGTTCGATTTTAATATTATACCCACTATTTGTGTTTAGATTCAATTATATCCTTAGAAAAGTGAATTATGTAAATGTTGTAGGAATTAATTTCAACATTTGATGAGCTATTTTTCGGAGTAGATAATCGATTCTATCCTAAACATTTGTATTCTAACTTCAAGAAAAGATTTTTAAAACTCAAACTAAAGCGCTCATGATGTGTAATTGACGGCAGGATAACATTGAATCACTTTTACAAACGTTAGAGATACAAATAGGACGATTTAAACGTTAGGGATACAAATAGGATTTACCCCAAACGTTGGGACAAAAACGATACTTTACTCAATTTTTTTTTAATTGTTAGAGATATAATTATTAATGTTGTATTATTTTATCAAATTAAACTTTTGAGAAGTCACCAAAAAAAATTAAACTTTTGAGATGAATGATTTTATAATATGGTGTCAGAATTCTATGTTTGAAAGATTTAGAATTCAATCTTGGTGAACCCTAAAAGTGAAAAAATAGTATAAAGCAAATAAAAAGAAAAAAAAAGGCCTATGCAAAAATTAAGTTTACGTTTTTGGGATAAGTAGTTTCGTGACACTTCTCCATAAATTTCTCCCATATTTACTAATTCATAATTCAATACACATCTTTAGATATTCACAATGTTTCTTTACTTTAACAATTTTTAAAAGAAATTATTCTAATTTATCCTAAAAAAATTTGAACCATTTATTTTATAGGACTTAAACATTTAAAAAATTGAAAAAAAACTCTACATCCATGTAAAAAATACATGAATGTTATCAAAGTAACTTTCTTCACACATGCGTTCTCCCACCCCACAGTTGTTTGTTATACACGCGCCTTATATAACGTATCGTGTTTTCGTTCTTCTTCTTCTTCTTCTTCTTCTTCTTCTTCAACCTAATAAAATTCGTTGTTCTCTTCTGTTCGCATTTTTTTTCTCTGCTCGCATTCTTCATTATTGATCTGCATTGAAATCAACGTAATCAGCTCCGTCGTTCTTCTTCTTCTTCGTTTTCTTCTTTGATCTACACTTCTAAATGGAAACAACGAATGATTCAACTTCAAATAAGTTGAATGATGTTATTACGTTGAGACAGCTAGAGAATGATTGCTGCATGCTATCACAATAATCTTAAACATTGAACAAAGTAAAAGGAGGCCACCGAACCGAACAACATTCATTTGGTGAATCAAAACCACAAAGGCCACCAAACCGAACAATGTTCATGTGGTGAATAAATAGTGATCAAATTTCAATCAACAAGAATAGTATTTCTCCTCCTCTTCCTCCTCCTCCTCCTTCTTCTTTCAAATTTGCGCACGTAGGTTCTTCTTCTTCTTCTTCAGTTCAGTGGATAGTTTAACTAGGGTTTTGAAATTGGTTGTTACTATGTTCAGTACTTCTTTTGCATGGAGAAGTACTATTCTTGTTGATTGAAAATTGATCACCATTTATTCACCACATGAACATTGTTCGGTTCGGTGGCCTTTGTGATTTTGATTTGTAGGCAGAGTTATTTGAATTTGATTTTATATAATGGATTATGTTTCGTTCACTCAGTATTATACAATTGTTTCACCATGAGTACTGTGTTTGGTTCATTCTGTAGAAAGCTGTTTGAATTTGATTTTATATAATAGATTATGTTTCATTCACTCAATACTATACAATTATTTCACCATGAGTATTGTGTTCGGTTCATTCTGCAGAAAGCTGTTTGAATTTGATTTTATATAATGGATTATGTTTCGTTCACTCAATACTATACAATTGTTTCAGCATGAGTACTATGTTCGGTTCACCATGAGTACTGTGTTCGATTCACCATGAGTACTGTGTTCGGTTCATTCTTCACTATTCAAAACTCTTCTTCCTTACCTTCTACTGCTTCTTCACCAGAGAGAGAAGGAGGAAAAGACAAAAGACAAAAAAAAATACAGCAGCAACAATAATAAAAGAATGACGATAATGAAAAAACACGTGAAAAAGAAGGAACGGGAAAAAGGAGGAGGAGGAGGAGGAGAAGGAACGCGAAGAAAAAGGCGAAGAAGAAGACGCTCCGTGCGTAAACGAGCGTGAGAAAAAGAAGAAGAAGAACTGAGGAAGAAGTAACGTTTTTTTCATAATGAGCGGACGCGTGTTTTCACTTTTATTAATGCGCGTGACTTTATTTGGGATTAAGCCAACTTAGTTACATGGTTATATGAATGTGTAGCGCTCCCCTTAAACATTATATAAGTATGGAGAGTTAAATCAATAATAATTAAATTATTAATTTATTTGTCTGTTTAT
>NC_029786.2:103952290-103952565 GCF_000816755.2 Arachis ipaensis | reverse complement strand
TAAAGATATCATATTTACTAATTCATAACAAAAGACAAATAGACCAATAGAAATCCTTCGATAAATTTCTCTCATATTTATTAATTCATAATTCAATACACATTCTTAGATATTCACGATGTTTCTTTACTTTAACAATTTTTAGAGAAATTATTCTACTTTATTGTAGAAAAAAATTTTAACCATTTATTTTATAGGACTTAAACATTTAAAAATTATATAAGTATAGAGAGTTTGAGTCAATAATAATTAAATTATTAATTTATTTATCTGTT
>NC_029786.2:103932740-103952233 GCF_000816755.2 Arachis ipaensis | reverse complement strand
TTAAATAAAACCCAAATTCGCAGCCTATAAAGATATCATAAAAATCCAAATAATAAAAATTGAGAATAAGTTACCAAAAAAAAAAAGCTTATAACTGATTTTGGCCGAACTTTTAAGGCAACATACCAAAATATCAATAATATATTGCACTTTAATTGATGTAAGACTTAAATTTGTGATAACATAATCTTTTATTATACTTTTATTTTCGATAACAGAAAATATGATGATATTATTTTCACAAACAAAACAAACCCTAATCTAGTGTCTTCCCGATTAATCTTTTACTTAATTTTTGAGCATGGCAATGACTTTTAACCAAGCTGGCCTAGCTGAGATATCAGCCACCCAAGCGCTGACACGTGGCAGCGGCTCGAACAACTTCTTGGCCGGCGTCATCATCAAGAAATGAAGGGTTGGAAGGTGATGAAGATCAGCCAAAGTGAAACATTCACCACCCAAGTACTTTGATTCAGAGAGCCTCTTTTCATAGATTCCAAGAACAACACTAAGCTTAGCTTCATTCTCTTCAACAACTTTTGGATTTGATGGTATCCCAAAGAAAAGTGGCATGAAATGAAGCTCTCTTGCAAGCTTTGCAGCTGGTTGTTCATATTGATGAGCTTCAACTTCAAGCCATAACCCAATTATTGCCATCTTCTTTGGATCATTCTTTCTTATTAGTTCAGTACCCTTTTCAGCATATGCATCTGCAATGTATTTTGTTATTGCCCTTGATTCTGTATTTGAACAAAAAGAAAAATCATTAGCTTCAACTTTCTATTACCATACAACAAAGATTTATTAACTGTATTCTAGTTCTAGTTCAATTCGCTTCTAACCCGACAAATCAACATAAATATGAGCATCATTTAAGGATTTATTGCTGATCAATGAATTACTGTATAGATAAAGCAGGATTTTGGATCCCATTTCTTATTTAAGTAGACAAAAAGATTAACCATTTGACCAATCCAAATTGGTTATTGTCGAGCATAAATTTGATACAATTAAATGTTTAGAAATTTATGTTTGACGTAATATTTGATGTTTCTTACTTACCAAAGAGCTTTAAGTCTCCGTCTTCAAATGCAGGAACTTGACCAAATGGCTACATCCATCACAGGAGGAAAAAATTAAAAACAGAAATTAGTGTAAAAATAAAAGTAAATTTTCATGGCAAGATATAGAATGAATTTGAGTTCCTTTTTGTGGAGGCACTTACATTAAGGGAAATGAAGGGTTCCTTTTTGTGTTCACCATTCATCATGTCAATATTAATAAACTGAAAATCAAGATCTTTTTCATACAAGACAGCAGTGACTCGCATGGCTGCCATTGAAAAAGGGTTTCCATGAACCTTCATTGTTGCCATAGATGCTCTGCTTTGCTCTGCTTCTGCTATGAGTAACTTATATCTTTTAAGAGTATATGTTATATGAAATTACGCCTCAGATTTGTTTCCATTATATAATATAATATAATTAAGTGGGAAACCCATTTTCCAGTTTACACCTAATTTTCTTTTCTTTTATAACAAGTTAGACCAAAAAAACTTTTACACATTTGAGAATTTGACCAGAGTGTTTGTGAACCAAAGACATTATAATAAGTCCATTCGTTGAGGCATTTGATGGACATTTTGTTCTGAAATTAATTATGTGGCTCCTATTATTTATAGCAACCTAAAAAATCCAAGCAAGTTTTCAACAACAGTGATTAGGACGGACTATATAATTAGATTCTAGATTGTTATTTATAGAGGCTTGTGTACTACTCAAAAAAAAAATTTTAAAATTTAAATTGATAAATATAAATATACAAAAAATCATTGTTTTTGGGTATATAGTAAATTTTTGTTGAGTTATATAGATAAAATAGTTATATTTAATAGTTTGAACTATCTATAATAACTACTTGTAGTTAATGTTTGAGAGGAGATAGAGATTTTTAATTAGTTGTAATTCATGAGTCAGATGGACACAATATTTTTGAACGATTTTGGCAATCAAATAAGTCAAATTTTAAGAAATAGAGAAAAGGACAAATAGATCTCTGACCTTTTGTCTTGCGGACATTTTTGTCCTTGAGTATTTGAAAATACTTTTAAATCCCCGACCTTCACAAATCTTGGACGGATGAGTCCCTCCATCCAATTGCCTCCGTCAGACTCAACGGAAAAGTCTGACGTGACTCCGTTCTGATGACGTGGCATGACGGATTGACACGTGGACTGCTAATTGGAAGGATACTTTCAAAAATTAGACAAATAAGTCCCTATACCTAAAAACTACGTCGTTTTGCTTTGGCCATAATTCTTAAATTGATTGCGTTTTTTCTGGAAGCTAGTGGTAAAGAGCTCTACCTGCATCAACTATGGCTGCTAATGGAGCATTATCAACGTCAAGTCAGGCGGTGCTCCACCTGACCCATTGACGATTGGATTTTTGACGGTTTAGAATTTCACAAATGAATTCTCGTTGCAAGTATAGTTTCTAAACCAATCACTAATCCTTTCATACAAAAATTTGTTTGTCACAAGTACACTGACTTTGCTTCTTTGACTTTTTATGCTTCTCTCCACTTGTATGCTTCCTTCCTTGCTTCCTTTGATCCATGCCTAGCCTATTTCAACCCTGGAATTACTAGTAAACACATCAAGGCATCTTATGAAATCAAACAGAAACTAGAATTCACCAAAATAAGGCTTTAAAAGTATGTTTTTACACTTAAGCACAATCATGGAAGAGATAACAAAACCATGCTAATTCTTAGGCTAAATGTGACAAAAGGTTATCAAAATGCTCTAAATTCAAGGCAAAACAAACCGTCAAATTGGGGTTTGTCACCCATGTCAAGGCAGCTTGAAAACAACACGTCCATCCTTAGTTTTAGGAACAATTAAGCTCATCCCCTCCGAAGAATAGTAATCAGGGAGTATGATATGTACACCATTGCTGGGAGCAATCATTTCTTGTGCCTTTTCGTTGGCCATTTTCCTTACACCGTCACAAAATAGGCCAGCCGCATTCACAACAACTTTTGCATATGTATCAAACTCTTCCCCTGAAGCATTAAGAATTTAACATATAAATATCAAACTATAAGTGACAATTTGATTATGATTTTCAAAAATAACTCACCAAACACCAGCAATATACATAATCGCCACATGACATTGAGTAATAGCTTCAGAGATAGAGATTAAAAAATTAGAATTAAATTAAGTCTTTATATTATGTTTGGTATAAAATATACAAAATTGAATTATGTCTTAATATTTTGTTTGATTCAAGATAAATATAAAAATAAAATAAAAATATTTATTAAAATACCTTTAGTTATTAAAAAATTTGATAAAGTTTTAGTCTCTATCTCCAAAAATTTCAGTCTCTTCTGTTTTTATTATCTAAAGATACTAAGGGCTCGTTTGGGAAGCATCAAAAGTAACTTTTTTAGCTTTTGACTTATGAAAAGTAGTAGTATTAATGTCTGGTGCAATTTTCAAAACCAAATTGCGACTTTCTAAGAAGCTATTTAGGATCTTATAGAGAAGTTAAAAAAATGACTTCTCTCATAATACTACTACTTTTTACTACATTTTTATAAAATAAACACTTTTAAAACTAAAAATCCAAATATAAAATAACTTATTTATAAACTATTTTTAATATAGTTATTTATTGTTTAAGCTATTTTTTTAAAAAGAGCTTAATTAAATTGTTTACCCAAATTGAGTCTAAAAAAACTAAAATTTTATATCTTAAGACTAAAATAATGTTAGTTTTAGCCTTTGATCACTACATACAATACTGAGTTTCAATTCTCCAATATCCGTCTTACGCTTAGTATCTAAAAACAAATACTAGGTTGATGTTTTGTCGAGTTTGATTCTAGGATTGGACTATAAAAACCTAATAAGACCAAAATGATGATTGTTATAATTAAAGTTAAATAAAAACCGTGTTAGAAGATTTCATATTTGATATTTCTTACCGAAGAGTTTCAAATCTCCATCTTCAAATGCTGGAACTTGACCAAATGGCTGGATCCATCATATACAGGGAAGAGCAAGAATGAATATCATTAAACAATAGATATGATAAAAATACGATTTTAGCACATAATGGATAAATTGACTATATTCATACTTTAAATCTAAGTAGATAAAAAAAAAAAAGCAAAAGAATGATAATCTTGTGGTGATGCTTACATTGAGAGAAAGAAAAGGCTCCTTTTTATGTTCACTATTCCTCATGTCAATAGTAACAAACTCAAAATCAAGCTCTTTCTCAAACAAGACAGCAGCAACTCGCATGGAGGCTGGTGACATAGGGTTTCCATGGAGTTTCATTGTAGCCATAGCTTCTTATTAGTGTGTAAGTAGAAGCAATTAAAGGGTATCTTTTAAGAGAATGTTATGTTATACATGAAATTAGGCCTATAATGATTTGTGTTCTTTATATAATGCGGCTACTTGTGATGGATTTCTTTTGTTGATGATTTTATATTTATTTATTTATTTACTTATTTTATCGAAGATATGGAATTTGTTGAGTTAGATAAAATCTAAAAAGTCAATGAATATGTTTCTTTGCATATGGAAAATTATTTACTTATAATAATATTGGATTTGGTAGCACAAATTGGTGGTTGAGTACATTTAACAACTACTTCTTTCTTTAATTATTTATCTTAAAGCTAACCGTGTTTTAATATTTGAAATTATGTAGAAAATAAAATTAGCCCTTTTAAGTGTTAACATTATTCATTTCGTAGTCAAAATTTGAACCAATTCTACAAAAATTCATACATATCATATTTTCATTTCTCAACTCGGTAAACACTTCTAAAAAAGTATTTACATATCATTATTAATCAAAATGACCTATTTTTACTTTTGAAATTTTAGTCAAGCAAGTAGACAAAACTTAAGCATATACCACTTCCAATGCTTTGTTTATATCGAAGTCATATATATAAAATCATTTATACTTTGATTCCTTATGGGCTACGGCAAAAACAAGACCAAATTAAAAGGCGGACAACAATATAAATATATATTTGAAAAAGATAATTTTTATTTGAGAAAGTATAAAGGAACAATACAAAGACCAAACAACATAAACAACCTAAAAAATTAATTAATTTTGAATTAATTATTAAAATAAAGTCAAATTTTCAATTAATTAGAGACTAGTGTAATCAATTTTTTAATTTGAATAATAAGCATAATCTCCTCTTAACATACCGTAATACCACGTTTTCATTTTATCTCAACTCTCTTACACTTTCGTCACTCACACCACCTTTCAACTTGGCAGTCCTCCCCTCTGCTGCTCAGCCCCTCCCCCCGGCAGTGCGCCGTTGCCGATTGTTAATGCTATCTCGCATTCTCTTCTCATAACGTCGATGTTGTAGGAGGCGAGCGACATGATTGCTCGCGCCACAGCCGTGGTTGTCACGCCACTCTTTTCTAGCGGCGTTGCTATGGAGTCGAGCCACCAAGCTGCCGCTACTGTCTCGCGATCCTAGGAGGCGTCGCTGTTGCTGTTTCGCGCCGTTCTCCTGTGCTCCTGCATCGCGCCACATATGTCCTCTCTCCGTCGCCGTTATTCTTCTTTTTTCGTTGTGATTTAGATTTTTTTTTAATATATTTTGGATGTTTTTTTTATTTAATTGAATATTTTTTTATTGTACAAAGATGTTTTTTCAGTATAGAATTACGGATATTTTTTTCTATGGATATTTCTTTTTATTGACGGTGACGGTGTGACAGGAGAGACGACGGCGGTAAAATGAATACAGTAAAAATAAAATTGAACGTATGTAAAAGTAAAAATAGATAACAAAAAAAATGAAACTCAAATTAAAAATAAAAATGAATAATTTCATTGGGATTTTTTTTTTATATTTAGTGAAGCTAAAATATAACATCTTGTTTACATTGTTCCCACTTATTATTGTTTACCTAACAAAATTATTTTTATTTTTGCTGTGTATGTAGGTTCATGATCGAGTCATGACATGAGTCCATTGTTTCCCTGCTATTTCTTTTACTTCTTTATTCAAGACTCGTCCACTATGGAATGCAGTGCGTTATTAATAATATATATATATATATTGATCAGATCGACAATTCTCAATTCTAAATATTATATCATGAACACTCTCACATTATATACTCATCATATATCCAATATTAAAGGATTTTATTATTTGCTCTAGGCCAAATTTTGAATCTAAATATAACATATTAAAAAGTACAAAATTTTGTCACTTAAATTAAACCTCAGCTATAATTAAAATATAGGGCAAAAAACTAGAATAAACCAAGGGAAGTTGCAAATTACCTAAATGAGCCAAAGTGAAATTCGTTTCTGCAATGAGCCAAACCCTATATTTATATAATTCGAACCAGTGTAGTTCGAACTCCATTCATGAGTAATTCGAACCAGGGTGGTTCGAATTACTAAGAGAGAAATTGATTCAAGTAAATCGAACCAGGGTGGTTCGAATTACAGGGGAGAAAACTGCAGCACATAATTCGAACCAAGCTGGTTCGAATTATATGGGGAGACGCTGGATGAAGTAATTCGAACCAGGGTGGTTCGAATTACACAAACCGAATTCGAACCAGTCCGGTTCGATTTAGTGGTAAACAGTGCAGTATATATATGGTTCTAAACGTAAGTTGCTCTCATAGAGGGTGTAAGATGGCTAGTGAGGAGAGTTTTATGGTTTTGGTTCACCACAGAGGATCCATTAAGAGGAAAACTCGCTCCGGTGTGAAGTTTACAGATAAGGATCCTCTCTGTATTGTCGTGAAACCAACGACGAGTTATGATGACCTTGTTAGATCTGTGCTGATGAAACTTGGTCTGGAAGGTGCGAAGCGAGTGAAGAAGTTTTTCTATCGCATTCCAATCACTGTCTTGCAGGATACCGTGAATACCGTGAACTTCACGATTGGTAGTGATGAGGACCTGCAAGTCATGTTTCTATGTCGGAGGCAGTTTCCCGAGGTGAGGACACCAGAGTTGTTGGCAAAGCTGGTTGATGTGGTATCCAGCTCAGGGGGTTCGAACCGGAATGCCACCATTGAAGCAGCAGCAGCCGGTTTGAGTTCCAGGCCTGCCGTTGCTTCTTCGTCCGTCCCTGTGTACGAGCCAGCGGTCCAACCAGTCGCCTCCCCGTCTTTTGCTGTTGATCTGAATGATGGAGTAGGCGACGTGGTAGGATCAGTTGATATTCTGCCGAACGCTTTACAGGGAGTTCCACCGGTTGGCGTCGGAGACGGAGTGTTAGGTGATGTAGAGGATGACGACGTCGAGCCGGATATGATTGAGGATGACAGCGGCGACGAGGTTGGAGCGACTGAGCCTGCATTGGCGGTCGGTGGTTCTAGTTCTGGCACACAGCAGTATCCACCACATTTTTCCTCTTTGGACCTGGATGCCATGAGGCAAGAGGGTGTTTCAAGGCACTCTGTTGGATTCGGAGCTAGAGATGCTGAAGGGACTGCTGGTTTGACAGAGTTCCAGGTTGGTCAGCAATTTCAGGATAAAGACGAGGCCCTGTTAAGTGTGAAGACTTACAGCATCCGGCGAGGGGTACAGTACAAGGTTGTGGAGTCTGATCATCGCCGTTATGTGGGCAAGTGTTCTGAGTTTGGGAATGGGTGCACATGGTTGATTCGACTGAGTCTGCGGAAGCGCAAGGGCATTTGGGAGGTCAAGCGGTACAATGGACCTCACACTTGTATGCCACGTCCTGGAGTGTGATCGTGCACTCTCCGAACGGCATATGAAACGTGTGCGTCTCCGGACGTCATCGCTCGACAAACGCACTGACAAGGGTCTCGTCCAACCGGAACCATCTATCGTTCAGCCTTGCAAGATGGTAAAGACCAGCCATCTGCAGGTACAGAACGTATCTGTCATCGAGGACCATGCCCTGCTGCCGCCGCATGCTCCTGATGCATCGCTGAGGCTGCGGAAGAAATGAACCGCATTATTAGGACCAACTTAATTACCAGTGACAAAGATAATCAACATGATAATTGATAAAGCAAAAAATCGTACCAAATATAAGCGCTTAAAATTCCATGAACGAGTACCACTTGCATAAACAACTAACATAAGAAACCAGCATAAACCACTGACATGAAAGATCTAACATTAAACAACCACAACTAAACCGCTAACATAAACTACTAACATAAACCACTAACATAAACCGTTAACTTAAACCACTTACATAAACCACATACATAAACCGCTAACATAAACCGCTAACATAAACCGCTAACATAAACCACTAACATAAACCACTAACATAAACCACTAACATAAACCACCAACTAAACCACCATCTAAACCGCATGCAAAACCACTAACATAAACCACTAACATAAACCACCATCTAACCCGCATGCAAAACCACTAACTCACATGTACCGGTAGAACAAACTTATATCCGTACTAACCTCCTCGTTGATGACCCCAGCTATATGGGCGACTCCGTCCAAGCGATATAACCGTGCCGGATCGTCCCCCATCAGCAGAGTATTCCGTTCAGGTCTTTGTCGGAGAGAATCTGGGTCGTTTTTTCTGAGATTTGGTGGGGTAGGAGAAGCTGAGAATGGTTCAAATGAGGCTTATTCGAACTCCTTATATAGCCCAATCACTAGTAATTCGAACCAGGGTGGTTCGAATTACTAAGAACGCAGCTTAAGTGTAATTCGAACCAGGGTGGTTCGAATTACTTGAAGACCCTAACTTACCTATAATTCGAACTAGGGTGGTTCGAATTACATGCGTTGCTAGTTCGAACCAGCCTAGTTCGATTTACCAACAATTCTTTCTTCCTAATTCGAACTGGCCTGGTTCGATTTATTCCTAAATGCAGTTCGAACTAGCCTGGTTCGAATTACATTAAAATACTATTTGGCTTATTGCTGAATCGATTTTCCTTTTGGCTCATATACGTAAATTTGAAGTGATGTTGGCTTATTATGGTGTTTTGCCCTAAAATATATATACTATGCTCATGTCGTAGGTTAATGAATCTTTTCATATCCAAACAACTATTCCTTTATATTCTCTTTTTGAAAAAATAATTAATTTTGAAAAATTAAAGTTAGATATATACTAAAAGTCAATATATATTCTGTATATGATTTTTTTTAATATATATTGTTTACTTAATAGTAATTATGTTAAAAGTTAAAACAAAAAAAGTAAGGAGCGAGTGCGGTTTATGTCTAAGGCTCTAAGCCAAGGCCTCCTCTATCTAATAAAGCTAATTTAGCTTGAAGTGATGATTGTTGTTGTAAATTAGGACATCTATCTACCCATCTTAATTTAGTTATAAAAATCCAGCTGCTTTTCTTTGGTGTAATTGATTAAAACGGTTTTTCGTACCCTTTTTTAAAAATTTAAATAAAAAATACATAATAATTATATATGTATATATTTTTTTATACAAAATTCTACCTAAATTTTAATATTAGAATAACCATCCATACATCTAGTGAAATGAACATATGATATATCTATTGTTCACATTGTTTAATATTTTCATTATCTACCTATACTTTTTATATATCTAACAAAAATTAATGACTAATTTCTAAGGCCATTAAAATTTACATAAGGACAGATAAGATGCTGATAATGATAGTTATATATAGGTTATGGTTATTCCTAAAAATGCATTTCTACATCAATTTTTTCCTTTTTATAATTCGGCTTTGTTTAGTTGAAAGTAAAGAAATAAAGAAAAAGGAAATAGAAATGAAAAAAAAAAAAAAGAAAAAAAATTGAATAAATTTTTTTTATATGTTTGAATGAAAAAAAAATATATAATATTATGAAAAGATAATTTTATCTTTATATAATTTAAAATATATTAAAAAATAGAAGATACTATTAAAATATTAATACCAAATGCTTTTTCCTTCCATTTTTTTATCGAATGTTAAAAGAAAAAAATTAAATAAATCTCGCCTACTTTTTCACACCGTTCATTCTTTCAAAGAAAAAATAATAACTATTTTCTTTTCAATTTCTTTCACTCCCTTTAACAACAACAGATTTTAAAGCAGAGGATCAACAAAAGTTAATCCAAAACTTGGTACATGAATCACAAAACCCCATAATGTCCAATCTTCTCAACAGAAATTGAGAATCCGAGCAACATATATAGGACTTTCTAGCACTAAATTATTTTGGTCACACACACAAACTTTATTCTCAGAGAAAACATACCCAAATCAAACAACACTAACAACTCAAATTAATTAACTAATTAATTGAGCATGTCAGTGACCTTAGACCAAGCTGGTCTAGCTGTAATATCAGCCACCCAAGCACTGACACGTGGCAGAGGCTCAATCAGCTTCTTCACCTGTGTTAACATCAAGAAATGAAGGGTTGGAAGGTGATGAAGATCAGCCAAAGTGAAACATTCACCACCCAAATACTTTGTCTCAGAGAGCCTCTTCTCATATATTCCAAGAACACTACTAAGCTTTGATTCATTCTCTTCAACAACTTTTGGGTCTGTTGGGATGCCAAAGAGTGGCTTAACATGAAGCTCCCATATAAGCTTCGGAGCTACTTGATCATATTGTTGAGCTTCAACTTCAAGCCATAGAGTGATTATAGCCATCTTCTTTGAATCATTGGTTACTATTAGCTGAGTCCCCTTATCAGCATATTCATGTGCAATGTATTTTGTTATTTCCCTTGATTCTGCATATATATCTCAATTTGGTTACTTTAATTTCAATGAGTAAAATTAAATTATTTTTAAAATTTTTTATTTTATTTTTATTTTATCCAGATTAAACATACTCTTAATGTTTTAATGAGTTTGATTCTAGTATTAGACTATAACAATTGTTCCCAAGTTTATCATGATGAAAAATAATTTAGTAAGACCAAAATGATTGTTATAATTAAAGTATAATCACAACTTTGTGTTAGAAGATTTAATATTTGATATTTCTTACCAAAGAGCTTCAAGTCTCCATCTTCAAATGCTGGAACTTGACCAAATGGCTGCATCCATCATGTACAGGGAAGAGCAAGAATAAATATCAATTAAACTATGATATAGTAAAAATAAAATTTTAGCATATTTGTTCTGGCTTTAAATCTCAATAGACCAGATGATTTTAACAGAAAATTTAAAATTTGGATAGTATACATTTTTTTTTGTCATATATCTCCTAACCCAGCATGCTAATGACTAATTGGTTACAGATCTGAACTTTATTTGTTTAAACGAACAAAAGAACTGATGATCACTCAAATAACTCAAGTTAGTTGTATAAATAATTTATTGGGTAAAATATATTTTTTGTCTCTGAAGTTTGATTAAAATTTCAAAAATATCCATAAGTTTTATTTTGTTTCGATTTTGTTCCAAAAGTTTTTGATTTGCATCAAATATACTCCTGACGGCTAATTTTTCAAAGAATTTAAGACCAATTCAACAACAATTTCATAAGAACAACCCTCAACACAAACAAATCAAGCATAATTTTAATGCATTATTGTTAAATTAGTCTTAAATTTTTTGAAAATTTAACCGTCGATGGTATATTTGATGCAAATCGAAAATTTTTAGGACAAAATTGAAATAAAATAAAATTTAGGAGTATTTTTGAAACTTTTGCCAAACTTTAGAGACAAAAAGTATACTTTACCCTAATTTATTATAGTAAAGTGATGCTTTTGTCAACTACCAGAAGAATGATAATATAATTGTGGTGATGCTTACATTTAGAGAAAGAAAATGCTCCTTTTTATGTTCACCATTCTTCATGTCAATAGTAACAAACTCAAAGTCAAGCTCTTTCTCATACAAGACAGCAGCCACTCGCATGGAGTTTGGTGACATAGGGTTTCCATGGAGTTTCATTGCTGCCATAGCCTCTTATTAGTGTATGTGTAAGTAGAAGCAAATAAAGGGTATCTTTTAAGAGAATGTTATGTTATATATGAAATTAGGCCTATGACTATTTGTGTTCTTTATATAATGCGGCTACTTGTGATGGATTTTTTTGTTGATGATTTTATATTTATTCATTTATTTTGTGGAAGATATGGGATTTGTGGAGTTAGATAAAAAGTCACGAGTTTGTTTTTTTGCACATGGAAAATTATCTACTTATATCATTGGATTTGGTAGCACAAATTGGTTGTTGATTGAGTACATTCAACAACGAACTACTTTTTTTTTGTTTAATTATTTATCTTAAAGCTAATCGTATTTTAATATTTGAAATTATGTAGAAAATATAATTATCCCTTTTAAGTTTTAACATTATTCATTTCGTAATCAAATTTTGAACTTAAAAATACTGAGAAATATACCACTTCCAATGCATTGTTTATATCGAAGTCATATATATAAAATCATTTATACTTTGACTCCTTACAGCAAAAACAAGACCAAAAGGCAGACAACAATATATATGCGTGTGTGTGTAAAAGATTATCTTTATTTTTGCGTCATGAGTCATGAGTCCATCCTTCTCTTTTCCCTGCTATTTCTTTTACTTTATTCAAGCCTCCTCCACTACCCAATGGAGTGCGTTATTATCAATTAGTATATACTATGCTCATGTGGTATTTTCTTTTTTTAAACCAAAGAAGCTCAACATTAAAGTAGAGTGAAAGAAAATAGAAAACCAAAAAGATAAAAACAACATCTATTGTAATCATTTAGTGATTTTTCAGACTAATAATTTATTCCATCTATTATCTTTAACATTGTCATTAACAACAAAGGAGATTCTCACACCTCCACTTCTTGTAGTTACATAGAGACATATTGAAGATTTTTTCAGTACCTACACCAGTATTTTGAAACAACTTCCTGTTCCTTTTCAACCAGACGTTCCAAACAACTGCGAAGAAGCTGATAAACCACTTCTTGCGCTCCTCCTTTCTTGTTGTAGTACCTGTCCAACTTTGAAAGTGTTCCTTTAACGTACCTGGATAGGACCATTGTCTACCAAAATCACATAGTCAAGCACACCACACCTGCCAAGTAAATTCACAGCCAAGAAATAAGTGGTGAATATATTCTACATCCTTATTACATAATACATACAAATTATAATTCTGATCAATAATTTCAAGTCGACACAGCCTTTCTTTTGTATTTACCCTGCCTATCAAGACAAACCAGGCAAGCAGCTCTACTCTTGGAGGGATCAATCCTTTCCAAATAGTTTTAGTGAAGTTATAACTTGTTACGTCATCCAGAAGCGTTTCTTCCTGTAGCATCTGCACAAAAGAGTTAGTAGAAAAAATACCTTACTTGTCAAACTTCCAGACAACTCTATCCTCTTTGTCAAAGGCTAGTTTGACCGGCCTCAAAGTCTCGTGTAATTGATTCACAAGTTTCAACTCTCATTGCAATAGTTCTCGCCTCCATTGGAAGTTCCATATCCACTCTAACCCATCCCAGAACCCACAAACCCCTATGACAGAGCCTTTTTGAATTGAAACCGAGAAGAGCCTTGAGAATCTATCCTTAAGAGGACCACAACTTAGCCAGTTATCTTCCCAAAAAACGAGTTCTTCTACCATCACCAACCTCCATGGACAAGCCATTTATCATCTTCTCTCTTATATGTTGCTCCTTGATCTGTATTTGGCAGATATCCTTCCATAGACCCCCTCTAGTAGGTAGAGCCTGGGTGGACAAAAGCTCATTAGGGGAGAGATTATTACAAGAGCATATCACCTTCTTCCAAAACGGACACTCCTCCTTAGCAAACATCCACCACCACTTGAACAAGAGTGCTGTGTTACGAACCATCGCATTTCCAACTCCTAATCCCCCTAGCTTTTTTGGAGCTTGGACCACTTCCCATTTGACCAAAGTCATACCATTCCTATCATCCTCCTTACTCCACAAGAATCTTTTCTGTAACGAAATCAGTTTATCTGCAACGGCTTTCGGCATCTTATATAAGCTTAGATAATAAACCGGCAAGCTATTTAATACTGCTTTGATGAGCACCAACTTCCCCGCTTTGTTGAGAATCTTCGATTTCCACAAGTTGAGCTTCTCCTCCACTTTGTCAATAATTGGCTTCCACGTCTTGACCAACCTCGGATTAGCTCCCAAAGGAATTTCAAGGTATCTGACCGGAAGAGTAGCTTCCTTGCACCCCAATAAGCTACACATACTTCGAATCTACTGTTGCTCACAATTGATTAGGACCAGGTTGTATTTGTCAAAATTGATACTTAACCCCAACATCAACTCGAAGCATCGTAAGAGTCTCTTGTAATTCTTAATAGTCTCCTCCTCCGACGGACAGAATAACACAAACTGGAGATGCGACAATTCTATATTATCTCTCCTAACAAATAAAGGGGCTATCCGGCCGTTTCTAACTACCTCACCAATCATTCTATGTAGGACATCAACAACGAGTACAAACAAGAATGGAGATAGGGGATCACCTTGTCTCAGACCTCTTTCCATCTTGAATGGCTTTGTTGGTGAATCGTTTATCAACACTGACATAGAAGTAGTGTCTATACACTCTATAACCCACGCCCTTCACCTTCGCCCAAATCCCATCTCTTGTAAAACAATGTCCACAAAGCTCCACTTGACCTTGTCGTAAGCCTTTTGAAAGTCCAGTTTAATTATTACCGCTTCATTTTTTCTCATTTTAAGCCATTGTACAGTTTCACATGCAATAAGAGTCTCATCATGTATTTTCCGACCTTTAACAAACGCACTCTGGGTCTCTCCAACCAGGCCTAGCATGACTGATCTCATCCTCCTAACCAATACCTTAGAAATCACCTTATACACACAACTCACCATACTAATTGGTCGAAGGTCTTTAATCTCCTTATCCCCAATGAAATTTGGCGCTAATGCAACCTGTGTGATATTAGAATCTGTTGGTAACCTGGAAGTCTGAAAGAACCCGAGCACAGCTGCCGTGAACTCAGCCCCAATCTCATCCCAGCACTTCTTGATAAAATTCATGTTGTACCCATCGCTTCTAGGCGCCCTCGATGATTCACAGTCCCACACTACATCTCTGATCTCCTCAGCTGACGGCAGCACCTCTAAAGTCACAGCGTCCTCCTCAATTATTCTATCTACCAGTCCATCCCGAAAACCCACCATAGGAGACACCTCTTGATGATATAACTTCTTGTAAAACTCTCTAATAGATACTTTTATTCTTGCTTGATTTCTTACTAACCTTCCATCAATTACCAACGCATCAATCCTGTTATTCCTCCTTCTTGCTGAAACTATGTTGTGGAAGTACCTGGTGTTTTTGTCCATCTCCTTCACGAGTCGGGATCGTGACATCTGTTTCCAGTGCAATTCTTTTCTCACATACCACTTTTGACAACAAGTCACTAATGCCTTCCTTCTTGCCTCCATCGTTCCATCATACACCCCATTGGTAACCATGTCATCGATCTTCTTGATCTCTTCCTCAAACTTCATAATCTTCTTATCCATGTCGCCAAAGTTGTCTATGTGCCATCTCCCCAGTGAAACCGTTAAGGCCTTCAATTTATCTGTGAACTGCATCTCCCCTAGCCCCTTCCATTCCTCTTTAACCAGTCTTAGAAAATCTGTGTGTGTAAATCATGAGTCAAGGCTCCGGAATGGTCTTAGTCCATATCTCAACCTTGTATCTTCCACTATCAATGGGCAATGATCTGACAGGCCCCTTGGTCCTCCTCTCAAGCGAATTTCTGGAAACTCCTCAACCCATTCCAGACTAAGCAGAACTCTATCAATCCGACTGCATGAACGACCTTTGAACCAGGTAAACTTTCAGTCATTAAGCGGTAAGTCCACCAGATGCATATCATGTATCCAATTCTTGAATTCTTCAGCAGATGCTGTTAAGCTAGTAGCACCTTTTCTTTCCTCTACCTAAACAATCTCATTAAAGTCTCCCATGAAGCAACAAGGAACCTGGCATAAGCCAGCTGTATAGCTCAACTCTTCCCACACAACAAGTTTCTCATCTCTAGTATGAGCACCATAAACCAGGAAAAAAAGCCCAGTTAAAGTTATACTATAATATAGCCCCTTCCACACACAACCACCTCTCTCTTTTATAACAATTACTCATTTTAAAAATTATTTCATCCCATATTAACAATAAACCACCAGATGCACCCTTAGATTCAACAGATTCCCAACCAGCACTATCACATCCCCAAATTCTAGCTACATCAAACTTCGTCACTATATGCCTTTTAGTCTCAATCAAACCTAACATATTCAATCTAAATCTTTGCTTTAGGTCCTTAATTATTCTCAACTTTTCATCCCCCTCAAACTCCTAACATTCCACGAACTAAAGATCATTTTAAAAGATTGTTACACACCTTATTATTATTCTTAGGTCTGCAACATCTTGCTTTCGCCTTTTGTTTCGCCTGCCTTTTTTCTGAGCAATTTCTTCATTTTGAACTTAGAGAATAGCCATGATATCATCTTTTTTGTCGTACAACACTGCACCGGATTCCACTGCTAGTTCCCACGCTCTCCTATTTTCCAGCATTTGCTCCTCCAAGGTTGAACTCTGATTGTCACCAAATTCCTCGTCATTTTCATATCCGTGTTTTTCCCTTTGAGTATCTCTGATTCCCTCCCCATCCTGCACCAACATCCTCCTACATACTGTCGATCCGCCATGTCCATTTCCAGCATCATCAACCTCAAAATCCTTATCTGGCCGGCTTCTATCTTCGGCTTCACTTACAGCGTTCATCTCCTCTTCTGAATCATTTTTCCCATCAATATTCCCAAAATTTCCGTCGTCACTATGCTCCCCATCACCACCATTTTTACCTATGACAGCATCCGCCGAGACCCCACTGTTTTTAGCCGCCTCACCCCCTGAAAGCCTTCCTTCCTCCAGCACCGCCTGTGTCGTCACTACTCCGATGTTCCCAATCAACACCGCACCGCCACATCTGCCATTCATTGACGTCCCTATCACAGACCCACCTTTCTCCACCACCCCACGGACCTCGAGGCCATGACATTCACAGATCAGCCCTCGCCCTTCTCCCATTTGCTGTGTTCGTGCCGCAAGGGAAGCTGCATCACCTCCATCTCCATGCGCATTGCGCGTTGTTTTTGCGTTCTGATCGGGTCGGCTTTCCCTTAGGGGGTTGCACTCCACCCGACCCGGTTGACCACCTCCCAGCTGACCTGATCCAGCACCCCCAGCTTTGTTCCAGCTGAATGACTTGGGCCCGGCATCAACGTGAAGCCCATATGAGGATTACTAACAGTTTTGGACCCTGTTCTCCTAGTGTTAGTGTTTATTATTCTCCCCTTTTTGGCCTCCCCTTACAGCCCACAATTCAAATTGCCCAAAGTCCATGATATAGTTTTATCTGAATCATCTTCATTACTTATAATGGCTTCTCCCACCAAATCAGCACTCCCTTCATTATCATCATTATTTGATTTGTATGTTACCAAATTAAGATGATTTTGCTTTCAATTTTCATTAATCCACTCGTTCAAAATACTTTCTGGAATTACCATCATGTCTGTCGCTTCTTCACCATCCCGCGCCACTGTCGTTAGTAGTTCTGCCGCCTGGTCTACGCATTCTGGAAGAGTTGTTCGCCCCACCGATCTGACAGCCGCACCTGTATAGTTACACGCAGCACTTGTCCTTCGTTGGTCGCAGTTTGTATCACCATCATCATTATTATCCAGCTTACAATCTATTCCATATGTTTCGCGCCCCACCTCTTTCACCAATACATCGAATCCGTTGATGCCTATTGTGATATGAATCCATTCGTTTATTACGTCCATAACACATGTATCAATTTTCACTCATCCAACACTGAAGTAATTGCACGATTCCGTCATCGTATCGCACCCAATTACTTCACCTCATTGACTTCCTATGGTTTTGAACGTTTCCACGGACCAGGCATGCAGCGGTACTCCAAATCATTCTAACCACACTCTCTGGTTTCACTTTGTTCCGATTCTTCCCATCTCCACACGCTATGAAAAAATTGTAGAAGGCTATTTATTTTAAAAGTGTATGTCTCTTCAGCGCTTAACACACTATCAAAGGTCAGTAAAGCTTTCTATGCACCTAGTTCTCGTACTTGAGTAACTTGATGCAGATTTTTCGCAATCTGATCTTTCAACGAGTTAAAATTCATAACAGTTGTTGTCCCTCCCACAAGACTTTTACATACGATTTTTTTTTTAATTTTTTTGACACTTTATTTGGATAAACAATGAAAAGTGAAAAAAAAAAGAGAAAAAAAAAATAGATTATTTTATGTTTTGTTTTTAGATAAAGAAAAAATAGATAAAAAAAAATAAAAAAAGTTATAATAAAAAAATTATTAATACCCTTAAATTTTTTATTTTTTTATTGATCAAATGGTGAATTAGTAATTTACTATTATTTACATATTTTTCTTTTATTTTGATCTCATCTTTAAGAAAAAAATTTTTGGTGAGTTTCACTTTTTGTTTACTTAATTTTTCTTTCTCATTCAAACAACAAAAAACTCATATTTTTATTCATTTTCTTTCTTTTTATAATCTCTTAATCCAAATAATTGTGAATGAAACATAAGAATTCTAATACCATTTAACTTCTTTTAAAAATTAAACAAATAAAAAAGGTATATAAATAATTATATATCTAACAAAAATTAACAACTAATTTCTAAGGCCATTAAAATTTACATTGACAGCTGTATGCATCTCTATTCTCTACATGAATCTCTTCACACTTCTGGTCTAATTATGTAATGTCATGAACGCGTGATCGTCCATTGGTCCTCTTCATTATTCAATGGCAACAGCAATGATGATATTAGCCTCTCTCGTCTTCTTGTGGGTGTCATCGCATCAATTACAAGTCTCATGCCCATCACACAAGGTCCCTAGTCTCTACCCTAACACTTCTAAGCTGCTTGTCATTCGAGTTTATCACGAAACAATTATGTTTGTATTAGTATTAATTTTTGTGTAATTTTTTTGTATATTATTTTTTTTTAGTATATACGATCAATTTTTTATTTTCATGTATAGAAATAATTTATACAAAACTAATACATAAAAATTAAACAGTACAATTTCTTGAAGGTTTTTTTTTTTTTGGGGGGGCAACATACACAATATCTTGCAGTTTAAGGTAGGGTCGCTTAACAACAGACCAAACTTCTTTGTTTAGATGAAGCCGAATATTAAAGTAAGGTATCTTCTTATTGGGCTCAGAAATAGAGCAGAGATCAATTTAAAATGAAATGGGTTCATTTGGGCCGACTGAATAGAACGGAAAAAGCATTTCAAAATTAAAAATAATAAAAGGTCAACCAAACAAAAAATTTTAAAAACAACGCCGTTGCCGGGGATCGAACCCGGGTCACCCGCGTGACAGGCGGGAATACTCACCACTATACTACAACGAC
>NC_029786.2:103930236-103932610 GCF_000816755.2 Arachis ipaensis | reverse complement strand
TATATATATATATCTTGTTATACACTTTTCATTTTTTGTATTAAAACTTTTAATAAAAAAATAAAAAATGATATGTATCTTGATATCATAAGAAAATATATACGAAAAAGATGGAGTTAATATTCAATTTTTTTTTTTAAATTTGAGGTTGAATTCAATTTGACCCTCAAAATTTTAATGGATTCAAATTGAATCCTAAAATTTGTAATCATAACTTGTATTAGTCTTTAAGCTAATTTGCGTTAATAACGTATTGATTTAATATATACATTAATTTGCTGTGATTTGGATTTCTGGTTTCATGTAATAACTTAACTGTTACTCCAAAGTTTTAAAATTTTTAAATTGAACTTATTATTGTCGTTTTCATGAGGATGTTGGGAGTCTGTAAAATTTATAAAAGCTTTAGTAGATCTCAGTTATATAAAACTTAGATGAAAAACTTAAATCTTAATAAATTAATATGTAAAATCAACATATTATTCACAGAAATTAGTTCAAAAACTAATGCAAATCACTATTATAAATCAATCAACGCTGCATTATTAGGCAAAAATATACCACAACAAATAAATGTAATATTTTCTGCAAATTTCACCCAACTAAAATTAGTTTATTCAAAAGTAATAATCAAAGTCTGCTCTGCCTTATTAAAATAAAACACTTTGCTCTAGTCGTTCCAAACGATAAATCCAGACAGAAAACTCCATTTAGCATTGTAATAATTATTATATAAGGAGACAAAACTTTAATTCTGGCCGAAGTATATTACATGTGACTAAAAGTTTTCTATATATAAGTTAAACAAAATCAGACGCGCGGGTATAAATTGTTCTATGTCAGCCTAGTTATTTATATTCACTAGTCACTACAAATGAATTATGATCATCCTTATATATTACCTACTCCACACAATACTCAGAATATGAAGACAAGTCTTGCATTGTTTTTTACATAATCAGAAAGTTGGAAAGTTACCTCATCTGTATATGATACCTATGATAACAATATAAAGTATATTAAGCATTTGCAATTTTATATATATATATATATATCAATAATGCTCCGCATCTAAGTTATATTAACAATCAAGTCCAACTAAGTTCATGTATATTATATTTTAGGAAAATAAACGATAAATAAAAATAATATAGTTTGTCAAAAATAATAAACTATATGTTGTGATGATATATATCTATATAAATCTAAAAATGCAGTCAAATAAAATGAAGACTATTAAATCTGAGATTGAGGTGGCAGATATATATGTACTATGTCTTGACAATTGCCACATCTATCTGATGATGAACCGCCAATTTCTTTATTTTGGAGATTGTCCAGAAGAATAAGAAATTAAATATTTAAATCTGAAATAATAATAATAACTTAACAAACTCCCATATTCGTGCACCGATCACTAGGAGGAGAATTTCCATTTTACGAACAATATAAATTGCATACACAATAAAATTTGAACTTTAACATTTGTTTAAGCGACAAGTGATTAACATAAGTTATTTGTTAAATCCTAATGATATATATAATACCATGCATATCTGTACTAGATGATGCTTCCGATACGGGTTGTGAGATGGATTGGGAACCTTTGGTCGAGGTGGATGCCAAGTTGTTCGACTGGAGCAATGGGAGGTGGTACTTGTAAAGACACTTCGACGTTCAAGTCAGAATAGGCCTGAGAGGTGTAAGGTGTATGTATGGGTGAGTGACGTACTGAGGGGGGCAAGGGGTCCCCTCTATATAGGTGAGGGTAATTATATATCTTATCTTATCTTATTTGGTTAAGATAAGAGAGGTATTTGAATTTGATTGTTGGTTAGAAGTTCTAGCAGGCCAGTTCCGGGCCTTTTAGAAGGGAGATGGTATCCGACCCGGGTAGTCAGCTTCGGAGCCCGTTCCAGTTGTGGGCCGGATCCGTAACAGTTGCTCCCGCAGCGGGAAGGCGAGCATGGTCGACCTCCGTCGCTGGAGGATGTGCGTCTCGCCGAGTGCGTCATCGTTAGGTCGGTAGTTCGGTCCTAGCGGATTGACTGTTGGGTTGATGATGGAGCGGAGTCGCGTGGAGGTGTTTCATGTTTCTTAAAGGCCGAATGTCGACTCAGAATTTTTCGTTTTCTTGTGCCGGTTGTATTTCATGAGGGGTTTCATTGATTACGTTTCCAGAGTGCATATTTAATGTGAGGGGACGTTTGAGTTGTCTTTCTCCCTTTTACCCCTATGCTTTTGGTTGGAGTTGAGGGGTGTTTTTGGCTTTTTACCTTTCATAACCATTTTTTGATTTGGCTATTCCTTTCCCTCGCCCTCATTAGTTTCTGAAGCGCCTTGTTTGCTCCTCTTCTTTCTTTTGTCTTTCACA
>NC_029786.2:103928166-103930066 GCF_000816755.2 Arachis ipaensis | reverse complement strand
CTGCCTACTTTTCTGCTTTCTGCTTCTTGTTTTTTGCTTCTATTTTTCTCTGGTTTGCCTTTTTCTTCATTAGGTTGGTGATCCTTCCCATTTGCTTATTACTCTTGTTTGTATTCTGTTCATGTTGCATATCTGCATTTTTGCTTTTTGATTTCGCATTAGTGTTTTTGTTTTGGTTGGGACGAGCGCCGTTGTTTGTAGGCATTTATCGCAGTAGCATTTGTTTTTTGGGGAGGGCGAGTACTACTATTGGTAGACGTGGCTTGCGTGAGATGGTGGTACTTTTTTATTTTCTTCTGCCGCTTTTTGCCCTATAGTTTTAGTGGGTTGATGGTGGTGCTTCTCCTATTTTTAGGTATGCTTCTGCGGAGAATTGAGGGTGCGGCGGCTCCTGTGATTTTGGCTGGGGTGTTCCCAATTTTTATTATTGGGTGATTAGTGATGTTTGGAAAATGCAATCTCAAATGACGGAAGCGGACCTTCAACGACTCTGTGACCAGGAGGCTGTGTGTGATGGAGGCAATGTCAAACACCAATACAAACTTTCTCTATTCAGGATCAACGAGAGAATCTGTTATTTGAACCTTAATTCGCTGACCATTCCAAATTTGAGTTTTATTTAATTTGAACAATATAAATTACATACACAATAAAATTTGAACTTTAACATTTGTTTAAGCGACAAGTGATTAACATAAGTTGCTTGTTAAATTCTAATGATATAATACCATGCATAGCAAACAGAATTCATTATGATTGCAACATAATCTGCTTTAAACAGAGCTAATAAATTAATTATAAGAGCCTTCCTATGTGCGTATATGCAAAATATATTATTGACCAAGTAATAACAAAAATATAAATGCCTTGAAACCAGGAATGTTCCATACTTCCATATATATATATATATATATAGAGAGAGAGAGAGAACATTTCTATTTCCAAGATACTTAAGAGAAACAAGTCCAAATTTATTATTGAATAATTTATATTTATATAATTTTTTAATTAAGTTAAGCTCACACGCACTTGACGCGTTTTATCTTATTACTAATTAATTGCCAATTCCGTCTCATTTCATAAAACTCTCACATAAACCTTTAATTTTTGTAGTGGGATTTCTTTCCTCTTTGATTCATAAGAGAATTCAAATTCAAAACACTCACTTAGTCAAGAACAGTAGTTTAGATACTCAAACAAAATTTCACTCGGTTCTATGCCCAATATAAATAGCTGCTCCTTGGAAAACTTAAGTGCCCAATAATAATAACAATAATCGTAGTATAACCAAATCACACTAATATGGCTTCAGAAGAGCAAAACCATGCTACTCATCAGGATTCTGATCATCATGGTGATGGCCTCACTGGAAAGAATAAGATATTAAGAAGACATGACTCTCTAGACATGGAATCTCGCATCTTCTCAAATTCTTCTGCTCACTCTAAAGTACGTTTTGATTGAATCTAATTGCATACAATATTGAATATTTATAATTAGGAGTTAGTAGTTTTAGTATTTTTTTTGTTTAATATAATGAGTTACTCGCTCTGAGGAGGATCCAGTCCATAAGCAGGCATCTGTTCATGAATAGTATCTTCAACCTGCATGCATATTATTGTACTTAAATTATCATGAATTATTTATTTATTTATTTAAGAAAAGAAAGATCTTTTTATTCGATTTCTAGGCTCACGCTAATTAGATTTCATTTAAGAAGAGAACTAACTTTTGATAACTACTAATTTACACCATCTTTTAAAATTTATTTTTCATTCTTATGTTTATGACCTCTTTTTTTAGGACAGTCAAAATATGTCAAATTCATTGAATTAGTCGATTTATTTGTTTAAATGAGTAGATTTTTATTTTTAAAAATATATTTATTTAAACTTTGAGT
>NC_029786.2:103926235-103927551 GCF_000816755.2 Arachis ipaensis | reverse complement strand
AAATAAAATTTTGTTTTGTTTTTTTTTTTTTTTTTTGTATTTTAGTTTAAAAAAATTAGTACTTTTTATTTTTTAAAATCCATTGACCTGACCCAAAAAACATGATCCATTTTCTAAGAAAAACTCTAGTTGTTTAAGTTTTTTTTATATCTAGAGAAGTGGTCCTTTTTTGTCCAATTTTTTCCCCATAAAATCAGATGTTTTATTCTTTCTATTTTTTTTTTTAAATTAAAACATAAACCGTCCGGTCTGTAATTTGTCGAGCTGGCTATAAACGGGTGGAACTTAAAAATTGAGGGTTGTGAACAAATAAAAATAAACCGATCGTCATGTATAATTTAAGCAAAAATGCTATTTGTATATTAAAATTAGTAATTAAAATCAGCTACTAATGTATTTGTTTATAAATACATACGTAGTTTAATTTATTTTTAATATATATTTATATTCTAACATGTATTTTATACTGGTGACTAATTTTGGTAGTTGATTTTGGTATACACCTACCATAACTCTAATTTAAGCGAGTTAGAATAGTCTATTTGATAGTTTTATCTCCTTTTTTTCT
Source organism: Arachis ipaensis (assembly GCF_000816755.2). Taxonomy (NCBI): domain Eukaryota; kingdom Viridiplantae; phylum Streptophyta; class Magnoliopsida; order Fabales; family Fabaceae; genus Arachis; species Arachis ipaensis. Next base: position 103,926,983 of record NC_029786.2, on the reverse strand, counting down.
TTATGTTACTATAACTTTTTTTATTCTAAATTTTAATTTAAACTTTAAACTCTTACAAAGTGAAAAAAAAAATTGTTGATATTAGGTAATCTAAATTTAGTTCTCTATATACTTTTGACTAGAAAAATAATTGTGATGAACATATAGTCGTGGCAATTTAATTGCCAATAATATTACTTTCAACTTTCCTTTAATTTAATTTCACATATTATGATAAAAAGGTGGCTGGTTATTGTAAATGTATATTAATAATGATACATTATTTTCAGGGGCCATCGATGTCCATGATTATGCATCTAGCGTTTCAAAGCATAGGAATTGTGTATGGAGACATAGGAACATCACCATTGTATGTTTATTCAAGCACTTTCACTGATGGCATAAAGCACAATGATGATATTTTGGGTGTTCTTTCTATCATCTTTTACACTATTACCCTCATTCCTCTTGTCAAATATGTCCTCATCGTCTTAAAGGCAAACGACAATGGCGATGGTAGGTCATGATCGTCTTAATAAAAACGTTAAATTATACCGATTGTCATTAAACTTGTAAAATTGTAAATTGATCTCTACACTTTAAAAGTTTGTAATTGAGTCCAGAGAATTAAAATTTATAATTTAGTCCCAATCGTTCAAAAAGTGTTTGATTTAATAGAATATTTTTAGCATATTCTCTATTTTAACAAAATATTTTCAGTATATTCTGAGAATATTCTATTAAATTAACACTTTTTGATTTGTGAGAA
>NC_029786.2:103925178-103925994 GCF_000816755.2 Arachis ipaensis | reverse complement strand
ATCACTCTTTGGAAAAGAAAAGATGACAAGTTATTGATTAATTTATTTTATACAAAATTTATATACTAGAAGATTAATATGTCAATTTCTATTTTTATGATGCTAGACAAATTTGTCCTGCATTATTTTAATAGGGATGATATTATAGATTTACTTTTAATTTTACTTTAATTACCTCAAAAATAATATAAGATAAATCAATATCTATACAATATACATAATGATATGATGGTTATATAATTTGTTTTAATTTAGTCATGAATTGATTTAATTATTATTATTAGGAGGGACTTTTGCTTTGTACTCTCTAATATGCCGCTATGCCAAAGTTAGTCTTACTCCAAATCAACAAATTGAAGATGCAGAAGTTTCTAATTATCAGTTAGATTTGCCTGAGAATAGTACCACAAAGAGGGCTTCAATGGTTAAGTCAAAGCTTGAGAACAGTTACTTTGCAAAGCTCTTCTTGTTGCTCGTCACCATGCTTGGTACCTCCATGGTCATTGGGGATGGTGTACTCACTCCTTGCATCTCTGGTTATTAATAATCATTCTCTATATTTTTTTTTCTTTCTTCCTTTGTTTTGGTATTTATTTATTTATTTATTTATTTTGGGTTTTAAATAACACCCCTTTTTTTTATAAAATGGTACATTAAAAGTTTAGTGTTTTTGGTTTGTCCATATAGACAATTATTTGAAACTATTTCTATACAAGAATACTATTATTTTTGGATGAAATCAACTTTTCATTTGTACATATAGATTAGGAAGATAGTTTTAAAAATAAATAAAATAAAAAATTACTATCCACATAG
>NC_029786.2:103920259-103925083 GCF_000816755.2 Arachis ipaensis | reverse complement strand
TCAAAATTTAAACTTTCATATGTAAGATTTAAAATTAAAAGGCTTTGACTCATATTGACAGTAAAATTAATTATCTCCATATAATTTAACTCTATTAAAAATGATTCTAATCATTTTATTGCTACTACCAATTCCTCTTCTCTTTAGAAATTAAATAGTGATACAATCAATTATAGAACATCAGGTAATAAATATTATCCTGATCTTTTATGAAAAAATGATCTAGAAAACTAGTTTTAATAATTAGATGTTTATGATCTTTTGGAGAGATAAAATGTATATCACTTAAATATATAATGTTGTTTATTTGATTATATTTTTCGTTTTATATGAACAGTATCTATATATATAGTTCTAAATAGGATATTAAAAGTTTTATTGAACGAAATAAATTAATGAATTCATCCGATTGCAGTTTTATCTGCTGTGGGAGGGCTCAAGGAAGCTACTTCAAAAATAACTGACGGTAGGTATATTATATATACTACTAGCTATGTAATTTCAAAAATATATATATCCTATTTCGTTTTTATTTCTTTTATGGACAAAAATGTAGGCCTCAGAGTTGCTTTGTTTCTGCCGTTTTGGTGGATGTGAATGTTAAATAATAAGACAAGAACTTCATAAAAGACGAATTTTTATTTTATTAAAAATATTTACCTATTAAAAAGCCTTATAATATGATACTATATATTTATTTCATTAGATTTCTATCACCTTATTTTGGTTCATTATTTTATTACTGAATTATAGTTAAGTAATTCTTGTGATCATTATCTATATATATGAACATGGTCCAGCGATTTTATAACCTTTATTTGTTTTATTTTGAGAATAATAATAATAATAAAATTATATATATTTGATGGTTGTGATTTGTGAATGTAGAGCGGGTTGTTGGGATATCGATAGGAATCTTGATATGCCTATTCATGGTTCAAAGGTTTGGAACAGATAAAGTTGGGTACAGTTTCGCCCCCATTATATGTGTTTGGTTTTTGTTCATTGGAGGCATCGGTGTCTACAATTTCATCAAGTATGATCCCATTGTTATCAAAGCACTAAATCCAGCATATATTGTATACTACTTTCGGAGGAACAAGAAGGATGCTTGGATTTCTCTTGGTGGCGTCGTTCTATCAATAACAGGTTATGTCATTATATATTGGTACGAGGAATACTAGGGGCTAGCAATTTTGGTGTTTTGTAACCATCAATTGGCCATTGATAGTGTTTTTAATGGTGTGAGATTACATCTAATGGTGGAAAATCACTCACTTTTGTTTTGATGGTTAAGTGCTGGCCAAAAAACACAAAAATTGCTGGCCCCTAGACTTTTCCTATTCGTATAGGAAAAGTATAGTCAACATATTATCTGTCAACTTATTGTCAATAATAATTAATTATTATATTTTAAACACATATATAAAGAGATACATCCACAAAAAATATACCTATAAAGACACTTCTATTGAACATAGCTATAAAAAAAATATTTTTATTAGACATATCTACAAAAGACACTTCCATTAAACACAGTTATAAATAAGAGTTGGTAGAAGTTGGCAGAAATACTGTTGGTAACGTAGCGGAATTGATTTGTATATATTTATATAATTTTAATATATGTTTTACATTTTGATATTAATATATAGTTTATATAAATAACTGACTTAGTAATTAATTTTTTATGTATATATATAATATGATTATTTAATTTGATCAAAGGGGATTAAATCAGTTAATAATTTAGTGTTAAATGAGTAAATTGCAGGAACTGAAGCACTATTTGCGGATGTTGGACATTTCACAGTGAGATCTATACAAATAAGCATGTGTTCTGTGACATATCCTGCTCTCATTCTGGCCTATACTGGACAAGCTTCATTCCTTCGCAAACACAATGATCTTGTTTCTGATACTTTCTACAAGTCCATACCACGTAATCTATATAACTCTCATTCAAAGAAGTATAAGAAAAATTTCAAGTGCACCGGGAGTACCGGTGCACTAGTTATTTTAACCGTTGATCTTAATTATAAAAAATATATATAATATATATTAATTTGAAATCAACGGTTATTGAAAACATGATGGTTATTGAAGATCAAGTGAGCAAGTTGATGAAAGTAGTGGTCCTCTTTACTCATCACTTGCAATGGAGACAGGCTATACAGAATTTGCACTGTTGACTTTGTCATTCATATATCTGACCCATCACTATGATGATTTAATTTCTAAGTTTGTGATCCTCATCATCCAAAAATAAATAACTATTCTCCTCTTGAAGAAATATAATATTATTATACGTTCAAATTATACTCTATCTATTCCATGTAGAAACTCAAGTGCAATCGATTTTAATGTGAAATTGATAACTGAGAGTTATTAGATGATTTGATTGATTTGACTAATTCTGGCCAGCACTTAACCATCAAAAGGAAATTGAATGATTCTACACCATTAGATGCAATCTCACACCATTAAAAACATCATTGATAATTAATTAATGGCTAAATACTACAAAATTTGCTGGCCCTAGACTTTCTCATCATCCTAAAATGTTGATTTTTGTGTGTGTATGTAACAACATAACAAGTAATCAAAATAATTAACGATGTATGAGTGGTTGTTTCAGATAAACTATACTGGCCAATGTTTGTTGTTGCTGTGGCAGCAGCAATCATAGCATCTCAAGCGATGATCTCAGGAACATTCTCAATCATACAACAATCCTTAGCACTTGGATGTTTTCCTCGTGTCAAAGTTGTACATACATCAACCAAATATGAAGGACAAGTTTACGTTCCCGAAATCAATTTCATACTCATGATTGCTTGTGTTGCTGTCACTGCTGGATTCAAAACCACCACCAAAATTGGCAATGCTTATGGTAACCAAATAAATCTCTTATATATATACATACTCTAAATTAAACTTCGTTATTTATATATATCGCCATAATTATTTATGAGTGTTAGCTAGGAAAAATTATATGTTGAATTGTGTAAAATCCCACATCGATAAGAGAAGGTAACAAAGGATAACTTATAAGAATGTTTCGACTCTGCTCCTACCATAATAGCTGACTTTTTCTGATAATAGTTTTTTCTAAAATCATATATCTCATTATATTAATGTTTTTGTTAAGAGTTGGATAACCAAAAAAAATTTGTGAAATTGCCATAATTTTAGAAGGAATGAAACAAGGATCAATAATGTTCATTAATTAGATAAAATTATATTAATATTTATGAAATTGATAATCTACTACTATATATATTAGCAATTTTTCAATTTTTGATTGGACAAAAATATTGTGATATGCAGGAATAGCAGTGGTTTTTGTAATGACACTAACTTCAGCATTGCTTGTTCTAGTCATGATCATGATATGGAAGACTAACCTGCTATTAATCATAAGCTATGTTCTTATCATTGGTTCTGTGGAGCTTCTATACTTAAGCTCAGTGCTATACAAATTCAAGGATGGAGGGTATCTTCCACTAGCATTTGCATTGTTCCTAATGTCCATAATGTACATTTGGAATGATGTGTATAGAAAAAAGTACTATTATGAATTGGATCATAAGATTTCTCCTCAAAGCCTTAAGGAAATTATTGCTAATGAAAAAAGGTTGCATAGAATCCCCGGATTTGCCATCTTCTACTCGGAGCTTGTTCAAGGAATTCCACCAATTTTCAAGCATTATGTGTCGAATATTCCGGCCTTGCATTCCGTTGTGGTGTTTATCTCGATCAAATCTTTGCCAATTAGCAAGATTTCAATGGAGGAGAGGTTCATTTTTCGCCGTGTCGAACACGACGAACTTAAGATATTTAGATGTGTTGTGAGATATGGATATACGGATGTCCGCGACGAAAAAGAGCCGTTAGAGGATTTGTTAGTTAGAAGGTTGAAGTCATTTGTTGGTGAAGTTAGGGTTCTTGATTCATCTCAAAAGGTTGAAGAGGAGAGAATGAGTGATGATGGTGGTGAAGAGACTATTATTGAGGAAATTGAGAAAGGGTTGGAAGGTGGAATTGTTCATTTGATTGGTGAGAGTGAAGTTGTTGCAAGCAAAGGAAGTGGCATTGGGAAGAAGATTTTGATAAATTATGCTTACAATTTCTTGAAAAAGAACTTGAAGCAAGGTGACAAAGTGTTTGATATTCCTCATGAGCGTAAGGTTAAAGTGGGAATGACATATGAACTTTAAATATGATAGAAATTAAGTGCTCAAATAAGAATAATAATAGGTGGAAAGAGAGACCTATATATGACAACTATTTTTGTTTGTTGGTATAAATTTTATGTATTATTTTAATATTCAAGCACGAGTAGAATTATTGTTTTTGGTTATTATTTTTGCTATAAAATTACTTATTTCAAAAGTTTATGTTGATTAAAAAATAATATTAATAATTATATTTCTAATATTTTTTTTAAACAAAATTTTTTTTGAGTTTGTTTGATCTTTTATATATACTTTTTTTTATGTATCTTATACAATAAATTTTACTTGTCTTCTAATATTCTTCTTTTTATGTGTTTTACTTTATCCAAATATTATTAATTAAAAATTGAAATAGATATATATAGAGGCTTGTGTAATATTTTGGGTATGAACTTTCCTCTTTATAATTAAGCGAAGATTAGATGAAAATGAGCCAAGCAAGCTAAGTTTTTGAACTTTGGATTAAGTATTTTACGATATACTTCAGAGTATTTATGATTAAAATATTTAAAATTTATTTTTTGTTGACTTTAATTAAAATAAAATTTTTTAACATAAGATAAATAAAAAATCTAATATAAAAATC
>NC_029786.2:103916423-103920074 GCF_000816755.2 Arachis ipaensis | reverse complement strand
CACTACTCTATCTTTTTCTTTGTTGAGATAATTTTTCTAAAATATTGATTTACCTTATTACATATGCACTTGGAACGAATTATATTCAAAAAAATAAAAAATAAAAAAAACCTTAAAAAAAGAGAAAAATTAGAAAGAAAAATAATATTGGTTTAGATGAGTAAAGTATCTGTAGAGATATATTTTTATTTATTTAAGTTACCCCTTGTAACATGTCTTCTTATTATTAAATAAAATAAAATAAATTGACTTATCATGATTAATTTTAACTTTTCATTAACATAAATTTTGTTAATTTAATTAGTGTATATTTTCGTACACTGTACTGGATATAAGTTAATTAATTTTATTTCAGTTAATAATAAGAAGATATGTCAAAATTCAAAAGGGATAATTCACGCTCTAATTTAGAGCGGATTGGATAGTACTCACCAATTTAACAATTAATAAATACTAAAAAAGATAAATTCTAGTTATTTTTGGCTAATTTATTTTGATTACCAAATATTTCTGCTAGATCACATACTATCTAAATTAAAAGTGTAATACATATGTAAGCTTTATTTATGTAGTAATAATGTGATAGAATTAGTATGGGGCCTATAGCACAATTAGAGAATTATACTATAAAATAAGATTATGATATAATAATGTGGGATATGCATGATGTAATTAGAAACTCTATTTTTCCTCTTAGCCTTAATTCTAGGGATCTCTATTCTATTCTCTCTAAAATTCTATCTAATTCACTATTCTTTGATACGAATTTGTATCAAGTGGTGCTTTCATTGAGAGAATGGCTGAGAACACGAGAATGCAATCAATGTAGGCGGCTATTAACAGTTTAGCCGAACAATCCGATAGTCCTAGGAGAAACTCACCACTATTACACAGTCATTGGCGTCAATCCAGGTCCAACTTGCCCAGCGGTTGAGGATTTTCTATGGTTGCATCCACATCAGTCGATCTTTGCTCTGCCGTGTCACATGAAGGTATCTTTTTTGCATTTTTCAGGCACTGAGGATGTTCTTCATTAGATTTCAGGCGGAAAGGTTCTTCCGAATCCGTGACATCTTAGAGGAAGAAAAGATTGATTCAGTGGCTAACAGCTTAGAGGACAAGTGTTGGCTTGGTTTCAAATTTCGAAGCGACTCGATCAGGTATCCGACTAGCTCACTCTTTCTACCGCACCCTCACAATTTGAGAACCCTAGGTAAGATTTGCTGAAATTGAAACAGTCTTCATCTGTAAAAAGTTACTTTGATTCTTTCAATGATTTAGCTGCTAGAGTTTATGGTATGAATGACACATTGCTATTAGATTGTTTTATTAGCGGATTGATTCCGGATCTCAAGAGAGAAGTTAAGTCCCATTGTCTCGCGTCCTCCATGCAGGCAATGTCCCTAGCGAGATTATTTGAAGAACAATTTGTTCCTAATTTCCATAAATGGCGGATCCCAAATATCTCGTACTCAACCTCACAAGATAAAGCTAACACCATGCAACCTGCTAAACCCAATTTTCTCCCAACATCTACTAAATCCACCTCCCAAACTTCAACTCCACCTCTATTGCCCACACCAAATAAACTTAAAAATTTAAGCAAACTCCCCCTCACCGGAGCATCAATGTTTAGCCAAACATTACTTCCTTATACAATCTTTGGAGGGACTTCCGAGTGAAGAGGTGGCCAAAGAAGAGAATGCTTAGCTCAAGCAACCTTCTATAGTAGATAATGCTGAACCCCTCCACCTTTCCTTTAATGTACTTGCGAACATTTCGAGTAGGCGTTCCATCCGTTTCAAGGGGACAAAGAATGGCAAAGAACTTCGGATACTTATGGATGGTGAGAGCCCGAACAATTTTATCCATCCAGCTTTGACTCAGAGCTTAGCAATGGTAGTGCACCAAGTCCCACAGTTCAAAGTCCAAGTAAGGAGTGGGCAGCTACTTCAATGTGAAGGCAAAGTCATAAATGTTCCGGTTACAATCAAAGACCATACCATTTTCATCAGTGTCTTTGTCTTACCAATTGCAAATGAAGAATTACTTCTTGGTGATATATGGTTAGAAACACTTGACACTCACTTGGTTAACTACAAGCGAAAGTTTATCACATTCTTGGATGGTGACAAACTAGTGACCTTGCAACGGGAGACAAGTCACACACCAACTCAAGCCCAATTTCATCAATTGAAAAGGTTGCAACACACACACACTAAATTGTTGTCCTTTATACACTTTAACTCGGATCTTTGGAGAATGAATTACAACTGCCTTTGGATTTATCGTCCAATATGAACCCAAAATTGGTTTGTTTGTTGCACACCTACAACGCGGTGTTCCAAATCCCTAGGGGTTTGCCTCCGTCTCAAGCTCAAGACCATACTATTTCCCTAGAACCTAACTCAGCACCAGTCAAGGTGAAACTGTATCGATATCCACATAGCTAGAAATAAAAAATCGAGAGAATTGTGAATGAAATGTTAAAAAAATGCATTATACATCCGAGCACTAGCCCGTTTTCTTCTCCAGTATTATTGGTGAAGAAAAAAGATGGCTCTTGGCGGTTTTGTACGGACTATTGGGCCTTGAATGCTGTCATGGTCAAATATTCTTTCCCAATGCCCATAATGGATGAGCTATTAGATGAACTTTTTGGCGTGCAATACTTTTTTAAGTTGGACTTAAGGTTTGATTATCACCAAATTCATATGAAACCTGAGGATTGCTTCAAGACAGTGTTTCGCACACATCAAGGTTTATACGAATGGTTGATGATGCCATTCAGGTTGACAAACGCCCTCGTTATTTTCTTGAGTTTGATGATCTCAATTTTTGTGGATGTATTAAGAAAGTTTGTTTTAGTATTCTTTGATGATATCCTAATTTATAGACCTAATTGACATTCTCATTTAACTCATTTGATGCATGTGTTGAATATTTTTAGGGACAATGCCTTATGCTAAATTATCAAAGTGCTCTTTTGGACAAACAAGAGTTGATTACTTAGGTCATGTGGTATCCAGAGAGGGAGTTAGCGTGGATGAATCCAAGATTTAAGCTATTAAACAATGGCCTATTCCTACTTCTCTCAAGCCACTCCACGCATTTTTGGGGTTGGCCAGCTATTACTGAAAGTTTATCAAGCACTTTGCCTTCTTGGCTGCACCTTTGACCGACCTCCTTAAAAAGGAGAATTTTATTTGGTTAGAACAAACCATGGCAGCTTTTAGTCAACTAAAAACTGTCTTGACACATTCTCCTATTTTAGCTTTGTTGGACTTCTCTAAACCTTTTATCCTAGAGACGGATGCGTCGGGAATGGAGACTGGTGTCATCCTTAACCTGCAGGGTCACCCTATTACTTACTTTTCTAACTAGGGAGATGCAAGCCATCCTCGCTGCTAATCACCAAATTTCATCACTATTTACTTGGACATAAATTTCTTATCTAAACAGACCATAAGAGCCTCAAGGAATTGCAAGGTCAGACCATTCAAACCTCAGAACAGCAGACATAGTTAGCAAAATTGTTGGACTATGACTTCTCCATTGAGTATAAGAGAGGGTATGATAATAAAGGTGCAGATGGGTTATCCCGGGCCTTCATAGAACTCACTTCGGTGACAAGCAGCCTGCTGCAATTTC
>NC_029786.2:103912295-103915865 GCF_000816755.2 Arachis ipaensis | reverse complement strand
AACATTTCAGGTTGAAACTGAGTTCAGAAGCTGAACAGAATTCGGGTAGACTTCAAATGCATCACGGCTTATGGTACTGAGATGATAGGCTTGTTATACCAGCTGCTTCACCTTTGATTCTACACTTGCTTCATGAGAGTCACGATTCCATTATTGGGGGACATAGGGGTTATCAAAAGACACTTGCTCGCCTGACTGCCCAATTTTTTTGGAAGCATATGGCTAAACGCATTAAGGAATATGTCAATGTTTGCTCTATTTGTCAGTAGGCAAAAAATAGTACTCAACCCCTAGTCAGACTATTGGAGCCATTGCTAATCCCAACTCATATTTGGCATGATATGTTGATGGATTTTATCATTAATCTTCCTTTATCTCACGGCTGCTCCGTTATCTTGGTGGTTGCTGATGTCTAAATTTTTGCACTTTATTCCTCTTTCTTGGATTTTACGGCCCTAAAAGTAGTTGTAGCTTTTGTGTGAGAGATAGTGAACATTTCACGAGCAAATTTGGGAATAGTACACTGAAAATCAGGAATTATGCTGGCCAGGAGTTCTGCATACCATCTAGAGTCTGACGGACAAATGGAGGTCCTTAAGTGCTGCTTGGAAATGTACTTACTCTGTTACACGCAGGAGAACCCGAAAGACTGGTTTAAGTTGCTACCATGGGCTGTGTATAGTTATAATATCTCATACCACTATGCTATTGGCATGTCCCCGTTCAAGGTGGTCTTCGACCGAGACCCTCCAACCCTTCTCAAGTACGATACCAAGTCTGTTGACACACCGGCGCTACAGGAACAACTATTGCAGTGCGATATAGTACTGGAATCTCTCAAAAAGAATTTAGAGAAGGCACAATTGCGAATGAAAATCCAGGCAAATCGGAAGGCGGAAGATCAGAGTTCGAGTTCAATGTGGGTGATTTTGTGTATGTTAAGCTAAAGCCGTACCGCCAGCACTGTGTGGCATTGCAGAAGAATAAAAAAATTATCTATGAGGTATTTCGAACCGTTCAAAATCATGGCATGTATTGAAAATGTGGCTTATAAGTTGGAATTGCCCACCACAGCTAGGATCCACTTTGATTTTCACATTTCTTTACTCAAGAAATATACTGACAATCCAAATCCTCCTAACATTCTCACCCCATTTTTATTAGATGATCAAGGGTACAAACCTCAACCCCATTTGATACTGGGGCACCGAATTGTCAAGTGACTTGATACATGAAGAAACTAGCTTACAATATTTGAATTCAAATTATCAAAAACAGACCAAGATACTTGAAGAAATTAAAGGAACTTCCGCCAAAATTTGTTCAACGTAACCTTGAATGCGAGGATTCTAGAAGAAGCAAATTGTGCAACATCAGATTATCCAGAACCAAAATCATCAATAGGCAAACTATATCTAACAATTCAAGCCAAATTAGAATAAGATCTTCAACCAATAAACGATAATTCAACATATCCAGAAGCAAAATATTCAATACTTACAATTCTACAATTTCATATTTCAGGTTTAGATTATGAGGATGCAGAATCAGAGAATGCTGCTGCAGAATGTGTCCAAAATTCAAACTAAAAGCAAAATACATCACAGTAGAAGAAGGAGAATCATCATATTTTAATTTTGAATTTTAATCGCATCAGCAACAAGAAGAATCAACAAATCTTACAAATCAATCACAATTTCAAATCTAGAAAATTCATTTAAAATTTGAAGGTCCAGTTCTAGTATCATCAATCACAATTTAGGATAAGATAACACAAGCAATTCAACGAATAGAAGATTCAAAGGCAGATTTGAAATTACCTAGCGTGATTGGGATTGACGGTGTCGAGATTGATGTACGAACAGTGGATGGCACCACTCTGAACAACGGTGATGGGATCAAAAGCGGCATCATTGCAATGGAGAAGGTGCAGTTCACGTATCCAGAAATAGCAGAGGTGAGGCTACCGCAACCACCACCAAACCCACCGCATCATTCCAATAACGCTTCAATGCGTTGAACAGAGGCGGCGGCGGCGATGAAGAAACACCAGCAGAGCTGATCCTCGGTAACGGCACCGAGGACGACACCTCTATGAAGGGAGAGCAAATGCTCGCGACTCCCTGAGTTGACGGAGTGGCAGCAGCGACTGGTACCGAAGATCCTTGAAGATGTGGCGAAAGGTTTCGGTGCGTTTTTTCGATCTTGGCAATGCCATCTCCTCTCCTTGCGGCGGTCTTCCCCTGGGATCGCGAAGAGGAGGCTCGAACGACGAAGAAGTAGGTGAAGTGGCGGGTTCCGAGATTGGGATGGTCGAAAGAAACAACAATTGACACACGTCGTGAAAGGGTGGCTACGGTTGGACGCAGTGGTATCTTCGAGGCAGAGAAACAACAACGTGTCTCTCCTCTTCGTCGATGAGAATGAGGAAGAGATGCTGAACCCTAACAATGAGTTAGATAGGCTTCTATTGTGGGACAAAAGTTGAGCCAATTTATAAACAAAATTATGTTATACAATTGGTGGATTAAAATTTTTTAAGCAATAAGATTGTGATGGTAAACTTTTTTTTTAGTAGTAGCATAGAAAATATTATTTTAATTTTTATTATTTTTTTATTAATTGTAATTAGTTTTTATAATTTTCATTAAAATTTATATTTTTCTTTGATACGAATTTGTATCATAATGTATGTAAATAAAGTAGCGTTAAAAAAGTATCTCTCGTGAGTAACAACAGATTTTGCCATAATCCCTGGCTACTTGCAATGCATTGCCTCCTTTAAGAATTAGTTTATTCAAATATTAATTAAAATCTTCCAACTAGCTAGCTTAGGGACTTTTGCCCCCAAGAGTAATAATCCTCACATGTTGGAAAGATAACATCCAAATTCTTTTGATTACTTAAAACGTGTCAGGTTCACCGAGCTTAGCCATTATTGAAAGTTTATTTCATCAAATCCATAATAATATGCGACAAAACATCATGGAAGGTAGAGCCACACAGAAAAAAAGTTAAGTAGTGGTCCCAAATCAAGATTTCACTAGCTAGGGTTTTTGAATTTTCGAGTGCGTTACCTAGGAATATATATACATATGCATCCAGCTAATCAACTACTTATAATATTATAAACTCTAAACTATTATTTTGATTCCGGTATTTAGAACAAATTTTAATTTAATTTTTAAAATTTTAAATTTAATTTTAATACACAGTTAATATAAAATAATTTTAATTTATATATACATCTAATTATATAATATCACATTAATAAAAATAACTACCTTTTATATTGATCGCATAAATGATTATCCAAAAAACAAATGTGATTGTATAACTATATAAAATATTTTACACTGTCAATGTATTAAAATTAAACTCTTATTTTTATCTCAAAAAATTTTAAACAAATTTAATAGTACCATTAAATTTGACAAAATAATAAATATATAGAGTACATGATGTAAATAGTAACAACATTATTATTATTAACTCATATCTTTTTCTTCTATGTATTAAAAAACATGATAAAAATTTTTTTATAATACCTTTTTTTTTTCAATATGTTTC
>NC_029786.2:103911285-103912195 GCF_000816755.2 Arachis ipaensis | reverse complement strand
AAATAATCTATTATCTACATATAACTATATATAGATAACTCATGATATTTCCGACAAAAGCAGTCATCAAGGTATAGAAAGACAAACCATTAGCCACGTGGGCATGATCACATAGAGGATTATATTGTCTTCAACGTTGTTTTTGCTAATCATAGCTTTATTTATTTTTTTTATTTTTTTATTATATCTCTGTATATACGATTAGTCCCATTGGGAAGACAAATTTGTTATAATAAAATATAAAGTTGGTAGTGCAAAAAGGGTAAATCATAAACGGTTTTGTTGGTTTACCTACTATTTTTAGTGATTGAATCGGTATCTTATTTATTTATTTGCTTTTTTCTTTTCAGTGATAACTTATTATGCCAATTCTTTTCCTTCATGATATTTATTAGTGAAAAAAAAAAAAAGGTTGAAAGAAGGAAAACATCTTATATAGGCTTGTAATAAGGACTACTGCGACTAGTCCCTTAGTTCTAAGTATGTTCTGAAAAAAAAGAAAAAAGAAAAAGCATGTTTTGAATTGAGGAGCTATTAGTTTAAAAATAAAATAATTAAGTTGGGCATTCTTATGTATTGCATTATAACCTATATATTATATATAAAAAGAGAACTTCCCTTTAATTTTCTCAAGAAATTAATCTTAGCTTTGAACAAATTCAAGCAATAAACCTAATCTCAAAAATAAAGTCTCTAAAAAAATTACAAGTATGAGACATATCTTAATCTATAAACTAATAATTTTTGGAATTACGTTAAATTTATACTCAATTTCAATTCTAGCACAACATATTTTAATTATTTTTCATTTTGAAAAAGACCTGAATTTTCACTTATTTTACTGCTTTTATTAGTACGGTTAATTCATGGGTCGTATACTTCTTTAAGTAGATGATTAAAAAGAATATAA
>NC_029786.2:103907264-103910841 GCF_000816755.2 Arachis ipaensis | reverse complement strand
AGAACTTGTAATGTAACTTTATTTTTTTAGCTTATTTTTTTAAAAAAAAATCTTAATCTAATTTGTTTATTTAACATGTTAGACAAATTAGACCTCCTTTCTATGTGTTAAAATTAAAAATTAAAAGGTTAAAATTCAAATAAGCAAAACAACTAAACCAACTCATTAGAAAGTTCATCATATCAAAGAAATTAAAGATAACTATGATATTCATTTACAGATAGATGGATGAAAGATTATTTAATGTAATATTTCCGTACACCACTACTAAATTAGGGCAAAAAGCAAATCTGGAAGGAATTGTTAATTAAAAAATTTTGATCTATATCATCATCATCATCAACAGAAATTAAAACTACTGTAGTAGACACACAAATATATATGAACCAAAAAATACAGGAAATAAAAAAACATATTAAATCATCATCCTTTTTATTATTGTGATAGTCCAAAATTCAACAACTAAGTTCATCATCTAATTCCCAAGCTACTATATGGTTATAATAAGTACCATCATCAAACTCAATAAATATTTCAAACCCTTAACAAATTAAAAGATCTGAAATTCATACATGCTTATAGATATACATAATATTGCTCATGATTTCACATTAACAACACCATATAGCACCTAATAGATTAATGATATATGAAATTAAACAAGTTAGAAAGAGATTAAACTACTAGAAATTAAAATTAAAGAAGTAGATGAAGTAATTAAGAAAAAGAACAAGAAGCTTGGAGTAGTGACAAATAGATACCCTTTCTCTTTAGTCCTAGATTTGGAGTAGTGTTTTCTTTTCTTGGCTATTATTCTAGTCTTCATCATCATCACCCCCATAACTACTATATTTTTCAATAAGATTATTATTATTTCTATTAGTAGTATTAATAACCTTAATATTATTTTGATTATTAGCTTTTTCACATTCCAATTCCCTAAACTTATGCAAGTACCTTTTGAGTGGCTCAGCATAATCATCAAACCCTAGAGTAGCCAAGGCCCAACAAATATCATCACCATTAACGGTCTTGCGCTTCTCCTTGTGACACTTGTCAGAAGCTTCACCGGTCACAAAGCTTATGAACTCAGAAACACACTCTTGCATAGTCTCCTTTGCTTCCTTTGAGATCTTTGCATTTGTTGGAAGGATTTGCTTCATGATTCTCCCAACATTTGCAATTGGAAGCAACCGATCTTGCTCTTTGATAACCCCACCATCATCTTGATGATTATGATGATGAGAAGAAGAAGAAGAGATTCCACTTGTTGAAGAAAATGTGATAGTATTGTTGTACTTAATATTAAAGGTTTGTGTTGATGAGACTATGTTATCACTCATTTTTTTTTCTTTTTTTTTTCTTTTTTCCCTAAAAGATGTGTGTGAGGGGTTTAGTTTAGTTTAGTCCTCTCAAACACAGACACGTTGCTCTAAGTGGTTGTCAAGTACTCAATTTGTATGCATATATATAGCTATATATAATTGAAGTTGGAGCCTTTCATATGCTTATGCAAAGTTATCAAGAAGTGTGTGTATGTGTATAATCAGCATTATTTTATAGGGTATAAAATATTCTCTCCCAATACTTTGGTTCAAATAATAGTTTGACATTAGTAGCTAAACAATATTTGTTATTGGTATATATGGTTGAGATATAACATAAATATAAAAATAAAATGATATAGAAGCATATTAAATAATGTTAAAGATCAGATAATATTATATGATAATATTAAAAAAAATTATTCTACCCTCCGAGAGATAAAGACAAATTAAAAAAAGAGCAATTTTACGAGACAAATTAAAACTGAATCATTAATCTAATTAAATTCTAAAAAAAACTACCAAAAATACTCATGAAGTTTATAAATGCGGACATAAACTAACGAAATTAACAATAATGTACTCATGAAATATGGATTTCGTACGATAAAAGTATACAAATCCTAATTTTTTGTTTATTTTTTTAATAAAATTCCCAAATTATTCGATCCTAATCCCATTCTACCGTCACTCTCTTTCTTCTCACTTCTTGTTCTCTCCTCACTTCTCACTCTCTCAAAAATCCTCACAGAGTCACAGACTCCCCTCCTACCTCTTTATTGTCGTCCGCCACCCACCTTCTCCGTCACTGTCAATCTCCCTTCCTCTCACTCTTAAGTTGACTACAACACCTTCGTCGCGTGCCTGTGACCCAACCTGAGGAGAACGTTGCCGTGGCGTGCCTGTCTCAGCTGAGGAGAACATCATCGTGGCGCACCTGACCCAGTCAAGGAGAACACCGTCGTCACGTGCCTGAAAAGAGAAAGGGGTCGTGGTGCTGTTGCATGCAGAAAGAGAGCTCAATAAAGAGAAATTGGAGAAGAAAAGGAGGCGGCGCTGTGGATGGAGGTTCTGCCATCGACGATATTATAGCCAAAAAAAGGTATTTCTTGTTTTTAAACATTTTTTTATTTTATTTTTCTTCTTTTCAGTGATTGATTTAGTTACTAGCTATTAAAAATATACTTTCTATTTTTTTTTTAAATTTGCTTCTATTTATTATGAAGGCTGAGACAAAAGATTCGGTTGATGGCTAATTTTGCTTTTGATTTTTCTAAAATAAATTTTAAATTAGATGAATGGATTTGTTGGTTTTTGATGGTCGTCGATGATTGTTTCTACTTCTGGTTTTGTTAAAGTAAATTGAAATTGGATGAATAGATTTAAAATTTTTATGTTTTGGGTATTTTTTGGTGTTTGATTAAGTTAGTTTGAGTATAGATTGTAAACTTATGATTGAACCTATTGAGGTCCGATCCTCCACCAACGCCATTGATTTCAACCTGGTATATTGTAGCAGTAGTTTTGAACTCCATGGCAAGAGTTTTAAAAGTGTAAATTGAATTATGAAAGGTTGAAAAAGTGATTAAGATTGAGGGTGGGGTAGTTTAAAAATTTTATTAAAACATCAACAAAAAATTAAGATTTAGATATTTTTATCGTACGTAATCTATATTTTATGGATACAACGTTAATTTTCTTAACTTATAGATACTTTTGTCTTCATAAATTTTATAGATATTTTTGGTAATTTTTTCAATTCTAAAACCGTCATTAAAAACTATCTAAACTTTATCGATCTCTGAACCATACGGGACTTTAACATATATGTTTTTCTTCCTCCAAAATGTCTCTTTCTCTTTTGTTTCAAAACAACTATATGTAAAACATTACTTATCTCAGAGAAGAATTTTACTTTCATCAAACTATTCCTCTATTCAAAAATAGATTAGTTCAAAACTAAATTAATTAGAATGTTAGAATATAATTTTTTTATATAAAGATAACGCACATATAATATCTTAGGGCGTGTATGTTTTGAACAAAATAATTTTAAATTTGATTTATTTAATTTATAATTAATTAAAATGAATTGAATTGAAAATAAATTAAACTGAAAATGAATTATTGTATTTGAAACTAACTATGTAAAATTGGAACTTATTTAAAAAAAATTGATATAATGATATTTAATTTTACATCATTTAAACTACTCTCAGGCCGTTGTTTGATTGTTGTTGGGTCATGGTTGG
>NC_029786.2:103895641-103906252 GCF_000816755.2 Arachis ipaensis | reverse complement strand
CAACATAATTAAAAACATTATTAAATTCATAATATTAAATTTATATTTTCTAATATAAAATTTCTCTTAATTACTTAATTACTGAAATCATTTATCTGGATAAAATCATTCTTCTAAATGTGGTAATTAAGTATGAATTGCTAGATTATATACGTATCTATGAGCCAATACAATTTGATATATATTGATGACATGCCAAATTATGAAAAGGGGGACACAGTGGCAGGCAATTTCCTTTGTTGTTGAGTTAGGTTTTGATATAAGTATATAACCGTATAAAGGATCATAGGGTTCGTGGGCCAATTATAATTAACTTCCCAAGATCCTTAGCTTAAAGAAAATTTTGACTCAAAGTGTATATATTCATATCAATTATCAATTATGGAGAAAGTGGTCCCCAATCTCCACCTCTACACTTTCCTTTTGTTGCTAATGTATGTGTGAATAATTATAATTAATTTCTTTCGATTAATGCTGTCCCTCAAAATGCCTAATAATAACATAGATATTTATTTGGAGTCCTTGGTTAATGAGTTGAAATAACTGAGAGATGCCGTTAAAATTTACGATGCTAACAAGAGAAACACTTTAACATGCGCACGGCACTAATGTAGACTATCAGCGACTTCTCGGGGTTGAAAAATTTATCTGGATGGAATACGCACAGTGGGTTAGCGTGTCCTATGTGTAACGTAGACGCTAAGATTCAGTGGCTGACATTCAGTCGGAAATGGTGTTACATGGGCCATCGTCGCTTTTCGAATCAGGGGCATAAATATAAACTAGATCAGAATAGATTTGATGGGCAAGTCAAAAACAGAGATTCACCGAAAATGTTATATGGAACAGATGTCTTGATGTAATAGTCTAACGTACAGGTTTCATTTGGGAAGCATTCAACATTGGCAGCAAAAAAAAGAAGCATTGATCAAAATGCAGATCAAGATGAATCGCCCTAGAAAAAGAGAAGTGTGTTCTTTGACCTTCCGTACTGGGAGGATCACATATTGCGTCATAACCTTGATGTGATCCATATAGAGAAAAAATATTTGTGACAATGTGGTCTTCACTATCCTAAACGATAACGCCAAATCAAAGGACAATCTTAAAGCTCGCAAAGATTTACAAAGCATGGGCATAAGGCCTGAAATGTGGCCGGGCGAAGGTGGTAAATATTCTTCAGTAATATTCACAATGTCGAATCCATAAAAGGATGTATTCCTGAAGACCCTACAGAACGTGGTGTTTCCAGATGGTTACTCTAGCAATACGGCTCGTTGTGTTGACTTGCGATAGTGCAAGTTGTCTGGGTTGAAAAGTCACGACTGCCACATTATAATAAAACAATTATTTCTGATTTTGGTGAAGAATGCATTGCCGATTCCGTTGTTGACTGTGATTGCAAATTTGTCATCATTTTTCCGATAACTCTATGGGAAAAGCAGTAAACCCTATGCAACTTGATGACCTTTAGAATCATGTTGTGCAAACTCTGTGTCAGCTGGAAATGATTTTTCCTCAATCATTCTTCACTGTCATAGTTTACCTTTGGTGGCCCGGTACATTATCGGTGGATGTATCCAACAGAAAAGTTGGCTCGCTAATAAACCTCTTTAATACATTCAATTCATTTACTTGCGTATATGCTGAGCGTTATGTCCTATTTTTATAAAAGGTATCTAAGCCGATTGAAGTAATACATGCGTAATAGGGCACAAGCAGAAGGCTCAATTGCGGAGGGCATTTTATTTAAGGAAATTTTGACTTTTTGTTCTAGATATTTGGATAATATTGAGACTAGAATCAACCAACCAGGGCGAGTTAATGATCAACCTGTTGATGTCACACAACATTTAGGGAAAACTATGTTCCCAGAAATTGGAAAGGCTTCAGGGGCTGTTTCACATTTTAGATTCACTCCAATAGAAAAATATCAGGCACAACGTCATGTGCTAGTCAATTGCGAGGCCGTCGTTCTATTTCTTGAGTAAGTATGCACATGTATTTCCTAAACACGAGCATAACTCTTTTTGCCCATTGAGTAGTTGGACTAATTTTCTGTTGTGTCATAAAGTGAATTTAAGGCAGAAACAAAACAAAGATTACAGACTCAAACAAGGTCGCAATCTAAGATAGACAGCGTTGTGCATGCAGAATTTTCTCGTTGGTTCAAGCATGAGGTTCCTATAGATTTAACTTGACCAATGTCTTTTTAGCCTACAATTTGAACATTATGAACCTCTATTTTTATATAAACAATGGATGTTATGGTGCTAGGTTCCAATGGACAGTACGCTTCATTCGTAAGAAATGAAGTTGCTAGCATGCGGTCCCATGCTTCAGGCAAGACATTTTGGAGCGTACAACGTCAATGGGTACAAGTTTAGAACTATCACAAAGGAAGACGAGCTGAAAATCCAAAATGATGGAGTTTATGTCTCATCTAATACAAGAAGTTATGCGAACATGCGTGACAATAGAGTGGCTGTTGGTAGTGTTTCATATTATGAAAAAATTGTGGACATAATCGAATTGAATTACGGCTGCCATTTCACGGTGATTTTGTTCAAATGTATTCGGACTGATACAACTATGAGCAGAGGTATCAAACAAGACCATCTAGGCCTTACCAGCATCAATTTCACTCGTCCGATACATACCAATGATCGAGAAGACGATAAACCGTACATATTGGCATTAGAAGCTCATCTCATATACTATGTGCATTATGAAGTAGATACAGATTGGAGTGTAGTGGTTCATGTAAAACCAGAAGATTTGTATGATTGGGAGGAGAGAATGAAGAGGTTGAAGCTACTTTTTCTCCACAACCAGGGTTTAGCATATCAGCAGCAAGTGACATCGGTGATTTACAGCTGACAAGAGATGATGATGCAGAAGACCCAACAGACAATGTTTCTAAGAATTTCGATGGAGGTAAGCATCAAAGTAGTCCCTGAAGTTACCCTCGAGGCTCAAAGTAATCCCTGAACTTAAAAATTTGTCGAGATCATCCCTGAAGTTGATCTCCGGTACTCATAGTGGTCCTTCCGGTGAATTTCGTCCAGCTGGCACAACCGGAAAGCTGACCTGGCGTCGTTGGTGACACGTTAGCAGCGCAACGGCTAGCTGACGTGGCTTAGTAAACATTTTGGACTCAATTTGGTCCCTAATTTTAGGTTAAAAACCCTAACCCCCAATTGACTCTTCTCCTTTCTTCTCCATCGCACTCTCTTCAATATTTAAGTCTTGGCAACAACCGTCTGCAGGGAACCATCATCAGCGAAATCTGCAAAATCAAGCAGCTGAGTGAATTGTACATAACTGAGAACAATGATTCACTAATCCAACCTTTCATGCTTAATCCTGCAACAAACAAGTCATCTGTTGGCTTCTTTCTTGTGAATGTTTCCATCAGCATTATCCCAAAAATGTATACATCTCCCTTTGTAGAGATAATCCCTTTGGATCCAAACTCTGCAACTCAAATTACCCTCGTTATTTTAAATAAAATATTTGTTTATAGAACAAGTATATGTGACATACAAGCCACTAAAATTGGAAACAAAATGTTTAGATACCACCACCGCAACAGAAAGTAAATTTCTGAACTAATGAAAATTACTACAGAAAAAGTTAAAGAAGCATTGTAGTTCAACTTTGATTACAAATTATTACTAAAAGGTCAATGAATGATTTATGATCTTCAATTGTATATGCATACTAATCAAGCATATGGTTATAATCAAATGACCAAAGTTAAAAGGGAAATTATAATCTGGTGTAGCATAACTTACCCGGTGCAATGTAGCCAACTGTAGCCATGGTCTTGGTATATTCTTTGGATTGTCCCTCGCCAAGCAATTTGGCAATGCCAAAGTCACTGACATGGCCAACCATGTCTTCATCCAATAAGACATTACAAGGTTTGACATCACAATGAACCACTATAGGTGAAGATCCATGATGCAGATACTCCAATGCAGATGCCACATCTATCATTATATTTAGCCTTTGCAAGAAGTCCAAACAATGGTTATGAGAATACAACCATCTCTCAAGGCTCCCATTAGGCATGAACTCCATCACTAAAAGCTTGTAATCTATACTTGAACAACAACCTATGATCTTCATGAGATTTCGATGGCGCAGATTGCGCATTGCTTTGCATTCTACACTGAAGCTCTTTGATCCTAATTCCAAGTCCAAGTTAAACACTTTGACAGCAACCACCATCCCATTTGAAAGTAAACCTTTGAACACAGAGCCAAAATTGCCCCTAACAAGCAAATTACTCTCATCAAAACCATTAGTTGCCTGTGATAGTTCATAGTACGAAATCATTCTAGCTGTTGGTAATGCTGATAATGTTCCTTCATTAGTATCACCACCATTCTTTCTTCGACGCTTGACGAGAAAAAACACACAGAAAACAACTAGAATGATTGAAACCATTATAGGCAATATGCATTTGATGAAGAATATGTTTGCATTTGATCCTTTCTTCTTTACTTTACTGCATGCTGGGACTTGTAATCTGGCATTTCCACAAAGTGCTTTATTAAACATGAAAGATTGAGCAGTGAAATTTTTGAAAGGTCCACCACTCGGAATCTCTCCTTCCAAACTATTATGAGAAAGATTGATGAATTCAAGATAATGAAGTGACTCCAGTGATCTTGGAATCAAGCCAAACAAGTTGTTTTGAGATAAGTCCAAATCTGTCAAACTTATCAAACTTCCAAGTGAATCAGGAATACCCCCTACCAATTTATTTTGTGATAAGTTGAGAATTTGCAAATTTTGCAATCCAGAAATGGCCCCAGGAATGCTTCCTGAGATCATATTCTTTGATAGATCCAAGAAAGTCACAGCCTTTAAGTTCCCAATTTCAATTGAAAGACACAGAGTTAAAGCATTGTCAGACAAGTTCACCTCAAGAATGTCTCTGAGGCTCCAAAGAGAAGAATTCACCTTACTGAGTTTGTTGGAGTTCAAGTAAAGTTTTCTTAGAGAAGTAAGATTACCAAAGCAAGTTGGAACCTCTCCAGAAATTAGCTTGTTCTCAGTTATGTACAATTCACTCAGCTGCTTGATTTTGCAGATTTCGCTGATGATGGTTCCCTGTAGACGGTTGTTGCCAAGACTCAAATATTGAAGAGAGTGCGATGAAGAAGAAAGGAGAAGAGAGTCAATTGGGGGTTAGGGTTTTTAAACTAAAATTAGGGACCAAATTGAGTCCAAAATATTTACTGCGCCACGTCAGCTAGCCGTTGCGCTGCTAACGTGTCACCAACGACGCCAGGTCAGCTTTCCAATTGCGCCAGCTGGACGAAATTCACCGGAAGGACCACTATGAGTACCGGAGATCAACTTCAGGGACGATCTCGACAAATTTTTAAGTTCAGGGATTACTTTGAGCCTCGAGGGTAACTTCAGAGATTACTTTGATACTTACGTGGCATAGTGAAAATATGAAAAATGTGAACGCCATTTATAAAGAATCTGTGTATGATTAATAAGTTTAATAGATCATTATGATGTACGTAGTTTGCTTGTTACATTACTATCTGTATTTTCGTATTTCAATTAAGTCTTTACTGAATTATTGATTTTCATGAATAAAAGCAGTTTTCCGTTTCTTTCAACGTTTGTTGCTAGCAAAAGTTAGTTTACAATTAAGTATTTACGTCGTCATTATTGTTGTTCTCAATTTCCAGTGAAAAAATCATGATATTGAATAAATCATTATCAATTTCAATATTGTTACGACTGACCAATATAGTAAACATAAAATTGTGGTGCATGTGACAGGAGAAATGAAAACGGAGGACTTATCATCATGCTGTGCAAGCACATTTGCTAACGAAATGGCTATAACCTCTCCATTTTCTTCATTAGAACATGCAATTACTGTTCACTACAAGAAAAATACCCATTCAGCCACACTTTTTTTAAGCTACATTTGAAAAGCGTAGCCTACACTTTTCTCCGTGTTGCCTTTTTATAAGAGAAAAGGATACACAATTATGGTATCATTTAAAAAGTGTAGCCTTAGGTATTATAGAAATCACTTATAAAGCGTAGCCGTAGGTTGATATCTATAGGTTCACTTTTCGTATCAAAGGAGACGCTTTTAAAGGGTAGCCTATTTGTTAAGTTTTAGGTGCATTTTAAAAGTGATGCCTAATGTATCTAGTACAAAAAAATTTAACACAACCCACAAACACTTAGTAATTTTTTGTTTCCTTTTCTCCCTCACTTACCCTCTTTGCGTGGTGCCCTAACCTAGAATCAGAACCAATCTCACCTCTCTCTTCTCTCGCCACTCTGTCCCTCAAGCCCGTCGCCGGCTCCTCAAGCTTTGGTTGCCCCCTCAAGCTCGTCGCCGCTCAAGCTTTGGTCGCCCCCTCAAGCTCGTCGCTGCCTCAAGCTCTGTCGCCCCCTCAAACTCGTCACGGCCTCAAGCTCTGTCGCCGCCTCAAGCTCGTCGCCGCCTCAAGCTCACGTCGCCGCCTCAAGCTCGCGTCGCCGCTTCAAGCTCATCGCCGCTCAAGCTCTGTCGCGCTCTATCATAGTTCGTAAGCTCGCCTTCCTGCTTCGGCCATCAACGCTTCCTCGGCCCTGAGTCTGGGTTTAGGGTTTCAGCTTCGGCTCGGGTCTTCCATCAACGCTTGCTTCGTCTCTCTGCCTAACTAACTCACCTTGAATTTTTTTTTATTATTTTTTAATTTTTTTTTGTCATTGGAGATTCTACAAGCATTTACTCTAATGTTAATACATCATAACACAGGTATTTGGATCAGCTTGGAATGTCAACTGTTTATGACACCAGAACATATTGCAGACAGAGTTTGGTTGGAGGAAACTATGGATTACTAAACACTTCTACTTTTGTGCCAAATCCAGATTATTATAGGTACCAAATATTAAATTTCATAGTTGAAGGATGTGCAGCATGTTATTGTGGACTATCTCATTTTAGCTTTCAAGTGTCAATATTACAGAAAAATATATTGTGTGCTCATTTTACAAACTCGCACATACCTTTCTACCATTGGTTGAGGGTGTAGACTTATCATATGCAGATCACACATTCTATCCAATGGTGAAAAGATGTGTTTTGTTCCGATATATAAAATAAAAATGAGTACAAATTATACATTCCTTCTTTGTGAGCTGATATATCCAACTTGTGTTCTGACATATATAGATGTTTACTTCATTAGTTGCTTGCCAGATCTGCAAGATCCGCAATTGAATTCAAGTAGGATAGTCTTTTAAAGCTTACTGACACTCGTGATTCTAACAATAAGATGACATTGATGCACTATCTTTGCAAGGTATAATAACAATTGCACTAAAGGAATATATCATTTGATCACTTACCTTCTTTCCATTTTGCTATTTTGGCTCTAGGTTCTAGCTGATAGGTCGCCTGGACTGCTTGACTTCCACTTAGACCTTGTAAGCCTGGAAGCTGCGACTAAGGTGATGATTTATGCTTGGTTGGAAAAAGAAAATTATTCAACTGCTAATTGCTAGTTTGGTTGGTTTATTGGTTCTGTTTCACTTTGTTCCCCTGTAAAACTAAGCACATATCTCTTCCTCTGACTTCTTGCAATGATATGTGTGTCACTTCCGTTTGTTTGTGGCTGAAAATTGTTTGTGCAATTCTAGTTGTTGTATTTCTGATTTTGTGCACTTCTGTTTGCTATGGCTGAAAGTTATATTGCTATTTTTGGCTCTTTTCTTTTCACCATGAACTAGAAGAAACATGGGATGACTTGGTATATATGAATTTTTCTCTATTTTTTTATTCATCTGCCGATAAAAAGCAAATAATACTAGCTATGGTTATAGACTTATAGTATTAGTATTTTCAAATTAAAGTTATTAGTTTTAATTTAAAAAAATGTTACAACAGCAGATATAGTATGTATAACATGATAATAATATATTAAAATTTTAGTTTTTAGGTGCTCGTCCTAGTCATGTTCTATATGTTGCTGTTGCATGTAGTAGTTGGAGGAGTAATAATTCAAGATTGGCTTGTGTAGGAGAGTTCAACTTTTCAAATGTGAAGAGAATAGGGAAACTTTGTGGCAACAGTTCTGATTTTGGCATTGTGGTGGGAGGCAGGGGATTTTTGTCTAGCTGCTAGGGTGATGATTTTTTAAATTATAGCTCTTTATCTTATGATTTATAGCTTATACTTTTTTGATCTTTGAATTCTAATTTTGGATTTGTGAAACACTACTATGCATTGGTGAAACTTGTACACGGTACAGAAAGGATTAATGATATCAGTTATTGATAGTTTTCAGTCTGGTTTTTTAATTTTTATAATCGCGAATGTCATTATAAATATTTTTCTAATTACTTTTCTATATAATTATGCAGGATAATATTGAGGATGATGATAATGAAGATTAAGTTGATTATTATTGTGGTTTATTGGCTAAGATAGAGTAGTGTTGGGAATGGATACATGTATAGTTGACTAATAACTTTTATTAGAAGATACTTATGTAGGATATAATGTTTTAATTTTTTATAGAGTATTAGTAGTAAATTCTAAGTGATATCATAGTTATTTTGATATGGCTATGTTTATTTTAATATGAGATGTATGAATATTTAAAATTAACATTATTCTAGTACTTTTGGATCATTATTATAAATATATTTTGGTTACAGATAATTTCTAGAGATATATGGTTCCGTAAATTGAATGTTAGGTGTTGGTTAGAGGTTATATCAGGACGATCATGTTCTAATGAATACTTGAAAACGGCGAACGAAGTTACTATGTAGGTTTGTTTGTTAGGCATAATCTTAAACTTGTGTTAAACTATATTTGAATAATATAAATTTTTAGTATATATATGCTTTGTTAGGCATAATCTTAAACTTGTGTTACACTATATTTGAATAATATAAATTTTAAGTTGATATATGATAACGAATTTGCTTCAATAATAGTTGTTAATTTAATGTTTAAATTTGTAAGAACTTGATGAATGGAGATCAATGTACGAGAAGAAATTTGAGTATGTTTTTGTGACATATGCAGCTGGTAGGACCTCTAAAGACATACTTGTTGGATTAAAGGTTAAAAATAAATATCTAGCATAGAAAGTGCATCATAAAGGAACATTTATGCTTTACAAAAAAAACCATGAACTATATATTTTATTGTGATGCAGACACACTATAGAAATACGCATGCTGTTGAGTTGGATATTGTTTCAAAAGAAGAAATGAAGTATATAGAACTGCACATTACAGAACTTCTTTTTAAGAAATCTGTCCAAATTACTGGTAAAGGAGATGGTAGTTGTTTATTTTTTTGTTTAGTTTTAAGGTTCCCTAACCATATTAATGCACATTTTTTCTTAATTAGTTCCTAATGACTTGGGAATTATTATTTTCTTTTGAGTAGACTTAGATTGTTGTATGCATGTTGATATTTTCAGTGTCAGCTAAATATTCTGGCGAAATAGTTAATGACACTCTAGATGAGACAGAGACTCATTCAGAAGACAATTTAGATGATATCTCCTCTGGTGGAGTTGACATCTCCAGGCAGTATGAGCTCAATAAGGTTCCGGAAAAAGAAAGTGAAACCTTATAGGTTACCTGGCCAAAAACCAAACCTTTTTTCAAAAAGAATAATATGATGTACATGCTGCAAAAAGGAGATTCAATATGAACAAAAAGTCATAGTTTGGAGATGACTTATCAGATCAATTATCACGTAAAACCTGTAGATTTGTGACAGAGTATTTCTGGCCAGGTTAATACGATGTTGAAGAGAAATTTTGACTTATTACTTGGTTGTCTACTTTGAGAATTCTAATATTTATGGTCTATTGAACTTTATTTTGACTTTAAAAATTCAGACGTTGACTTGATTTTCTCTTTAATGTTTATGCTTGATTGTAAATTTAACAGGCGCTAATAGTATACGAGGAAACGTAATTCATAAATTTGTGCACATTATTAATCACTATATGTTTTTTTAATTCATTAATTTTTTCACTTAATACAAATCCAAAAATATATGTAATGCATTAAGTTAAAGTGTTTAAAACATATTTTTCAAAAAAAAATAGTGAAAACTTAAGTAAATTTTACAAGGCAATGTTTAAACAAAAAAATTCGAATTAAAAATATATTGCAGCGATTGAGAGAAAATTGCTGCTAATTAAAAGAATATCTGGTAATGAGTGTTGCATTAATTGCTGCCAAATTGACATTTTCGTTGCAAAATGAGAAGCTTTTGATAACCCCTCTTTAATCCGTTGCAACAATTGCTGCCAGATTCTATTTAGTGAAGGTTTCTGAAAACCGCCGCTAAATATCCACCGCTATCTGTTAAATTTAAAAAATTCGAATATATTGCAGCGATTGAGAGAAAATTGCTGCTAATTAAAAGAATATCTGGTAATGAGTGTTGCATTAATTGCTGCCAAATGCCAAATTTCGTTGCAAAATGAGAAGCTTTTGATAACCCCTCTTTAATCCGTTGCAACAATTGCTGCCAGATTCTATTTAGTGAAGGTTTCTGAAAACCGCCGCTAAATATCCACCGCTATCTGTTAAATT
>NC_029786.2:103890037-103890505 GCF_000816755.2 Arachis ipaensis | reverse complement strand
GATAACTATTTATATAATTATTTAGGTTTGGAATTTCATAATTTGATATATATTAGAATTTAAAAATGACTATCTTAATGACTATTTTAATGGCTTCTCTTTCATTGCTGAGGGATTTTGTTGTATAGTTGATTTTTTCTTTTAGAATATTAACCCATCAAAAAAATTATTATGGACTGCAAGAATTATTTATTTTGATTTATCCTTATACCCACAATACAGGTTTCTATAATTTGCTATTTAAAGTTTCTATGAACAAAATATCTAAAGTCGGATTCTTATTAATGACCCTATTTTAGCATTTTCGGTAAATCAAAAGAAAATAAAAATTGATTAAAAAAAATTCACGTAAAAATAAAATAAAATATATAACTATTCATATATTTTTACTTAATTAATAGGTTAAGTATTTTAGTAAATAATTTCATCACATAACATCATATTTTTTTTATTGTCAAATTAGGAGAT
>NC_029786.2:103889059-103889650 GCF_000816755.2 Arachis ipaensis | reverse complement strand
TATGTTAAAATATAAATACATATTAAAAATAAATTAAACTATATATATTTATATATAAATATGTTAATAGCTGATTTTAACGATTAATTTTGGTGTACAAATAATATTTTAGTAATATAATATACTCTTAAAAATTTGTTGGGGGAATACTAATTGATGAGTCATGTTGATCATGAAAATGTCACATTCGGGCTTAGCTTCCCTTAATTTGACGGCATGTTCCTAGAGAAAGCATTCGGTCTGTCCTAGATTGTCCTTCCTTTCTGTCTGCCAAA
Organism: Arachis ipaensis; assembly: GCF_000816755.2. Lineage (NCBI taxonomy): Eukaryota > Viridiplantae > Streptophyta > Magnoliopsida > Fabales > Fabaceae > Arachis > Arachis ipaensis. The sequence continues at coordinate 103,889,375 of NC_029786.2, read as the reverse complement.
TACTTCAATTCCTAGATATGCTTTATTTGCGATTATATATGTAATATGTTTATTCATTCTTATTAGAACCGATAATACTCGCAGAAATAAATAATACCAGAGTACATATATAATATCTTATTCTTTAGAAAATTGTTATGTCAATGTATGGGTTTATTTTCTATAAATTTCATATAATAATACCTGTTTTTTCTTTTATAACGTATCTAATTAAACTTAAAATTTTGGTACACACGAAAACGAGCATGGTTTTGATGTGTTGCCATTTCCTAGAACTTCACTTTTCAATATGCTTTAAAAAAAAGGAGTTTCACAT
>NC_029786.2:103886292-103888971 GCF_000816755.2 Arachis ipaensis | reverse complement strand
ATTTTATTTTATTTTCTTTTTTTTAATAACAAAATTAAATTTTAGATATTTATTCATAAAAGTTTTTGTACTACATTATGAAGCTATTATTTATTCCCAAAAATGAAATTCATTAAAAAAAACATAAAAATAATTATATCTGCAATGATAAATATCTTCAATTCTTCATCATGATAATAGATAGATCTTAGGCATGTACTACATATATTTTATTTTAACTTGACATAAACGGAGAATTCAGTATATTTCTTTGGGAACTCACATATAGCTAGGTTCATGCACACAAAACCAGCCCAATTTAGTAATGAGACAGAAATTAATAAAACAGAAGTAGGTGAAGCAGACAATTAAATTTCCAAAATAGGGTGGTAATTAGGTGACAAGTAACAATAACCTGATAATTAATTAGGTGAGACCTCTTTGTATAGTTTGTTATTAGCTACTAATAGCTTCTTATAGCTGACAAATAAATATAATATTTATAATTTTAGGAAGCTTTTCCAAACACACCCTAATAAAAACGGGGAAATATAAAATAAATTAAAGATAAGTCTTTGTCTAGTTGACAACTAACCTAAACCCACATATATGAATATAAAAAATAAGGAAAAGTATAGGGTATCAACATATTATCTGCCAACTTTTGCCAACTCTTATTTATAATTGTGTTTTATGGAAGTATGTTCGTGAATGTGTCTAATAATTAATATATTTTAAATACATATATAAAGAGACACATCCAGAAAATATATTTATAAAGACACTTCTATTAAACACAGACATTTTTATTAGACACATCTACGAACACACTTCCATAAAACACAATTATAAATAAGAGTTGGCAGAAGTTGGCAGATATGCTGTTGGTAACGTAGCGGAACCGAAAAAATAAACGTGTATCTGTATCCTTAATTTCTTCCAATGCATATTATCGAGTATGTACCATATCACCTCTTAATTAATTGATCTCTCTTTTTAGCTTTCTAATGTTTAGGAAAAAGTCGTCTTTGATATTATATTCTATATATTTTTTAGTTGCTCACATTATTTTATAATTTGAAAAATTAATAATTAATTTATTATAAATCTGAGTTTCATTTAAAAATTTATTATTAACTAATAAATTATTATACACATAAAATTAGATTTAATTTTTTATATTTAATTAAAACAAATAAATAAGTTAACTATTCGACCAATCTAAATTAATTGATATATTCTATATAATATAATAAAATCGATTCGTGATTTCAATTATTACATGATGAAACTTGTTGGAAAAAATCCATATTAATTTCACATAAATCTAAATAAGGTTCGTATATATTAATCAGCCACTACAAGAGATGCAAATTTTATCGATAATTGTATTGACGGTTAAGGTGTCGGTAATTAATAATTTTACTAACAGTTAAATCGTCAGTAAAATACTATCGATAAAATTGATATTTAATAAATTCCAATCAATATTATTGACGGTTGATAACTGTCGGTAATATTATAATACTAAACTATTGTTATCAATGGTTGTTGGCTGCCAATAAATTAATGCGTGAAAAAATATTTATTTTTATTTTACCATTGGCTTACTGACATTAAAAAAAACATAGTAATGAAATATTACCGATGGCTAAACTATTGGTAAAGAAAAATATTTAAAGACTATCAAAATTTATTATTTTAGCTCATTACTTTTAGTCAGTAACTCAATTCCTTTAGTTTAGTAATTCGACAATTTTTTTTTAGTTCACACTTTTAAATATTGATAATTAATCAAAAACTATAAATTCTTATGATTCTTTAACATTCTTCGTATTTTTTTATTTTCTAAATGTTATTTACCGATGGCTAAATGTGGATTTTGTAAATCACATATATACATATATCAGGTCCTTATATGTTTATTTGAATAAATTAAATTTTAATGCAACTAGTAAATAATATAAAATTTTTATTCATATTAAAACTGAATAAATAATAAATTTACAGGATTATTCGAAATTATAATACAATAAAAAAAAAGAAAAATATAATCAAAACTAAAAATATAAGTACACTATATAGAAATCAATCGGACTACATGTAATCCTCTAAGATGAAGCCGCCATCGTCTACGTTGTCACTATTCTAAGTCCTGAGGGTGCTGTGCTGTCAGCGACTGATCGAGGACTAGATAATGCTGCTGGAGGATGTCTAAGCGGTGAAAGAGGCGGCATGGCTGGCGTACCACTGGACGAGCTACTCTTCAGCTTCTCCCGTACAAACGAGTACATGTCTATGACCATATTCTTCTACTGGTTTAGATCGGACTGCTGGTGGACGACGGTCTTTTGGAGGCTTTTGATCTCCTCTCGTATTTCTGGTGAGCATGCCTCTACTATTACCGCTCTTGTCAGCTCTGTATATCCCGTCCGATACTGTTGCAGCTCTCACTCCAAGTTCTACTGTAGCTCTTTGTTGAGCAGGGTAAATTTACCCACGTGTGCCATTTGGCGCCAAAGTTGCACGGAACTTTATCGATAGCGTCCCTTAATTACTGATGGCCAAGCAGTTGGTAACTCGATCTCGTCACACGTTGTTAGAATGGTTGTTGGTAACACGCCTCTCTATAGTAGTAAACATTATTAGAGATATAATTATTTATATATATTTTGCTGTTAATTTATTAAAAAAAAAAAG
>NC_029786.2:103873951-103886157 GCF_000816755.2 Arachis ipaensis | reverse complement strand
TAAATATATAATAATTTATTTGTCTATTCTACCAATTTAATTTTTTGGAAAAAAGTGACTTCGTAATAATATATATTGATGAAAGCCTATATGAATTGATGAAAGCAAGTTGAGTATAGGTGTTAGTTATCAAATTTTGTTGGACATGTTCTTAGTCAAACAGAATTAGGATGGTTGACAAGCAACTTTTGCTAAATCACTACTAGAAATAAGCTATTTATTATAGACGAATTTTAGGGACCATTTTTTCTATCAAAATTATCAACGGATCCAATTTTCCATCAATAATAGTTGAGTGATTTTTTTATTTTATAATTTTGCTATTTTTTCTCTGCTATTTGTTAATAAATCTTATAGGTAAATATCTAATTCAGTTCTTAATTATATATATCTTCCATTTGTCGAAAAATATTTCATTAATTCTAATATTTTTTATACTAAAAAAGACTTAATTACAAAATTAAAAACAATATAAAAATCCAACTGAAAGGAAAAAAAGATCTAATTAAAAATTTGATAAAATTAAAGGGACCAATAGAGTAATTAAATCTAAAGATCTATTATTTTTATAGACCACACTATAGACAGAAAATTCGTCAAAAAATAATTTGGAAACCTTGTCAAATTTTAGATCCCATTTTTTGGGAATTTTTTTATAGGTAATGAGATTTTTTTTAAGTGTTTTGGACAAATTAAACAAGAACCAAAAGACAACAAGAGAAAGAAAACTAAAAAACTTTAGTAATGTCTCTCTGGAGGAAATGGTCTAGTATTTTCCCAGACTCTAATCACATTAGGTAATCTCTGCTATCCCTTGCACTAACTTTAACAAGCCAATCAGCAATGCTATTAGCATCACGCTTGATAAGATCAAATTGACATTCCAATGTTGAACCAGCAGCTCCTGAATTTTGTTTATAAGATCTATGTCACAAGCATTATCAGAATTTCGAATACTACCCATAAGAAGAAAGATGTCCAAACTATCTGTTTCACATACAACTTGTTGGAAGCCACACTCCCACGTGGAGACAAGAACATGCCAGATCGCAAAGAGCTCGCACCTCTTTATGGATCAAGTAGGAAGTGCCCCAGATCAACCAAGAATTCGTGCACCAACATAATTCTTTAACAGACACCCAAAACTTACATACCCCTCATGATAATATATACTAGCATCACAATTAATTTTTATCACATTCTTTGAAGGAGGTCACGAAATCAAACTTTTCACTGAAGAGTTGGTCGAGTAGAAGAATAACCTTTGCCCCTGGATCTCATTCGTCATATATCTTGCTAGGTTCACCGTCCTCCTATCAAACCATTCAGCAATTGCACCAAAAATATGTTGACATCTATGTTTCCAAATCCACCAAATTGTTAATGCACAGATAAACTCTCTTTTCTTGATATTATTCCTGAACCACTCATAAAAATTGTTCTCTTTTTGGAGAATCAGATACTCTAGATGTTAATGTTGCAAGTGTGAGGAGTATATGAAGTTAGTCCCACATTAAAGAAAATAAGGAAGAGTGAAGAGTTTATAAGATGAGAAACCTATTAACTTACTACCTTAAGGTTTTCAGTTCGATGTGGTGTCTTCTTATCTTATGTTATCTCACTTGATTCCTCCCCAAAATTCTCCCGATAGTTGAGAGCTTCCCACGGTACCGCAACAAGTGGTATCAGACCCGATGGTTAATCGGTTTGGTTTAAGAAATATTTAAGGTGAAGCATCGAAAGTCTTCCCGGCAAAGGTGGTCTGGACGGCGTGTCCCGCGGTGTGGTGCGACGATATGGTGGACGAATACTCATGGTGGAGGAGCTAGAAAAAGGGGGAGTTGATGCTTGATGTGGAGGCTCACACTTGAGGAGGAGATTGTTAATGTTGCAAGTGTGAGGAGTGTATGAAGCTAGTCTCACATAAAAAAAAGCAAAGAAGAGTGAGGAGTTTATAAGATGAGAGACCTATTAACTTACTACCTTAAAGTTTTGAGTTCGATGTGGTGTCTTCTCGTCTTATGTTATCTCACTTGATTTCTCTCTGAAATTTCCCTGGTGGTTGAGAGCTCCCCACGGTGACCCAACACTAGATCCAACAGCTTCTAAATTTCTTTGGCTACCTCGCACTCCCTAAGGATATGAAGCACCGATTCTTGAGTCATGTTACATCGAGGTCAAACATCAGAATTAGTAAGACCTTTTTTAAAGTGAAAAACAACAGTTGGAAAGGCCTCATTAACTGTTAGCTAAATAAGCATCTTAAACTTTTTTGAAATCTTTAATTTTCACAACTAAAACCAATCAATCCCATCATTCCACTGAAAATTTTCTTTGAGTAAGCCAGAGGTATTCAATTTTGGTGCTACCCTATGATTATTTGAATTCCAATACCAATCAAGAGCATTATTACAATGTTTGAATGGGGTAAACTCAAGATCATATCTCTAACATCTTCAAGTATAAGTGATATATATCAAATGATATAGTCTCCACGCATTACCATCACAAGCAACCGCATTAATAAAGAGCAACTCTGAAATGTGAATATAAAGAAGAGTGTACCTCCAATCTTGCCAATTAGGTTCCAGTGATCATGCCACAAAGATTATTGAAGATCTTCGTAACACTACATAAACCCTTCCGTAATCTAAGAGTAAGCCTTCACAATACTAGGTGACACATTAAAAATATTCTTATTGTTATATGAAATGAGATCTATCGAGTTTTTCATGCCTATTAGAAATTGGACCCATAATTTGTCTTTGCAGTGAAAAATTTGTCAGATGAACTTACCAAGTAAAGCATAATTCACACAATAGGACTTTCTAGACATCGGATTTGATGGTCCCAGAACGTTTGGACCATTAAATGGTTCTATAACAAAATATGTTTTTTAAATTTTTTAATAACTGCTAAATAGTCCTTATTTAATTTTAATTACAAATTAATACTTTATATATTATTTAATTATAAAATCTATTTTTATTTTATAAACTATTATTTTATCATTCATCTATCAACTTTATTAATAATCAAGAACAAAAACAATAGCGAATTAGATCTTCCATTAATCGTAATAAATATTTTGGCAATCCTAATCAATTAGAATTTTATCCTTGATCAGTTATATCCGTGAACATCGGTGAAATCGTGTTTCTTGAAAATTCAATCGATTGGACATACAACACAATCGATTGAATGTCTGTGTTTCCCAAAATTCAATCGATTGAAATTGCTACACAATCGATTGAATTTTTCAAGGCATGTGGATTTTTTCTAATTCAATCGATTGTTCGTATTACTCAATCGATTGAAGTCATCAAAGCAATATAGATTTTCACAATTCAATCGATTGTTTGTGTTATCCAATCAATTTAAGTTTTCTAATTTTATCATTAATTACTCAATCATACCATTAAAATAGTTTATCTTGATTATCAATTGTTTGTTTCATGATGACCCTCACCACCATCTTCAGTCAAACTCGACTCTTCTTCATCGCTTAATGAGTTTTTATTTCTATCTCCCTTACCAAACTCAGCCATTGACAATTTGACATAGTCTGACCACACATGGTTTCCATTGTGAGTGGAAAATTCGAGGACTTCCCCGAAGACCCATGGCAAGGAAGATTTTGATTCTGGGTCATGGTATGCGGCACATGATGTGATTGGTGATGAAGCCGCATTGAAGCAGGAAAATCAAAACCACCAAAGGAAACTCCACCATTGATGAGTTTGGAAAAATCTTAATTAAATTGATGATGATCAAACATTATTAATATAATTAATTACAAAAATTATTAATTTGAATTCTAATTCATATTTGCTAATTAATAATTTTTGTTGCTTGCAGATTTGGCTTTGGGCTAAAAGAAAATTAATAAGCCCAATGTAGAATCCAAAATTCAGTTTTGATACAAAAATGGTTTCATTCATATGATTGAATTAGTGATGAACCAATTGGGCCAGATTTAAATGTGTAAGCCCAAATCAATTGTTGGTGTATGACCAACTAGTTTGGTCCGAAATTAAAAAGGGAATTGGGCCAAAGTTTAAGCTACCCATTTTTAAATGATGAAATCAAATTGTTAATCATTTTGCTGAATGCTTCCAACGGATCCCATTTCCATCATGTGGTGGATTTCAAACTTATTCAATTATCATTAATTACATGGGAACCATGAGAGAGAAATTAGCAGTTGATTTGATTGCTATCATTAGTGCTACACGCTACTCAGCAAAGGGAAGTGGAAAACTTAATTCACTTTATCAATTCCATTGATTATTGTTCAAATTTCTCTCTCTTCTCTCTCATCTCTCTTCTTGCATTCGGTCACTTCACAGAGAAAGCATGGAAGCTAATGCGAAGTTATCAGAAGCAAAAAGAAGAAGCTAGAAGCAAGCTTGAGGCCATAGTGATGATGGCATCAAGAAAAAGAAAATCTGAAGTATGTTGTGGCTGAGATTTTCACCACAAATGATAAGATTTGGTGAAGAGATCTCAAGCTCTCCATACCTTAAAATGGACGAAGATCCATTCGGTCAGAGGAAGAAGATCCTTGGAGGGATGGCTTGTCTCAGCTTTTGATCAACCACCACAGGAGGTAGCTACTGTAGCTACGTGGAGGATGAGGTAGAAGTTGGAGCAGAAGAAGCTGTCATCGTCAAGAACTCATCAAGGGCTAGGGATCTTTCTTGGAGTGCAAGTCAAGATGGAAGGTCCGGATTGATGAAGCTTGGTGTAAAGGGAAGACACAGAGGTAATTGCATGTTGGGTTTTACATTCAGTTTTCTCTCTTCTCTCTCTGGTCGAACCGGTTTTGGTTTGAAGAAGAAGAAGTTTAGCTTGGTTCAACAGTTTCAACCGTGGAAGCTTCCCCTTCTATAAATAAGGAAGAATAGCCAGGGCTTGAAGCAAGGAGTGAGAGTACAAGGCACAGAGTTCTCATAGCTACCTAAGCTAACAGAAGTTCTTCTCCTCCAATGTTTTCTATTTTGTAATTTTCTGTTTAATTTTGTCTGTCTTGAGTCTTATGTAAAAAGACAAACAGTGAGGTTTGTAAGAAAAAGTCATAGAGCAGAAAAAGGCAGAGAGTGCAAAATTAAAAGAAAAAACCATAGATGTCCTTAGAGGTCCTTTGTACATCTGTGTTGTGTTTCGTGATTCTGTGGAAATCCCCTTCCAAGTTGAGTTAACACTTAGCAGTTGAAAGCTTGGCAGTAACCAAGTCAAGTTCAGGATTGGGGATTAGATTCTGGACTTGTCCCGGATAGGAAGGGTAGCTCCTAGGGAGAATTGGTGTATGTAATCATGATGATTATAGTGAAATTCCATCATTGTTGTGATGGAGACTGGATGTAGGATGCATTGCACTTAGCAGCTGAACCATGATATATCTTGGTGTGATTTTCTCTCTCTTCTACTCCATTTCTGTTTTCTGCTGCGTAGGAGACAAAACTGAAAAATATCTCCTGGCTGGTTACGAGACAAAAAAAAAAGTCTCTTGACTAGGCACGAGACAAAAATAAGAAATATCTCCTCAAGTGTTCTGAAAGGACAGCAAGTGTTATCAAGCGAAAAAGGGGCTAAGATTCAACCCCCCTTCTCTTAGCCACTGATAACTGTACCACCCTGTGGCAAATTCCCTTCCATTGCTTCGCAAAGAAACCAGCCACTAGAATCAAACCAATGAACTCATTCCACCTTAAATCCTATAAATGTTGTTAATCAAACCTACAGATTAAAATCAACAATCCAATTTCAATGAAATCCACCAAGGTCCAAGCAAACCCTTTTCAATCCCACCTACAATCTTCTAGAATTTTAGCTAAAAACATACCACCTAAAATCCAACCCCCATAAAAAAATAAAAGGAACCCTTTTCCAAAACACCATTTCATATACCAATATTTGCAGCCAACAAGAACTTAAATTTCATAAGCCAACAACAGTTCCACAAACACCCAGAAACAAAAATTAGAAGAAAATCGATTTGGTAACACAAATAATCTATTGAATTGTGAAAATTTATATTGTTTTGATGACTTCAATCGATTGAGTAACACGAACAATCGATTGAATTAGAAAAAATTCATATGCCTTGCAAAATTCAATCAATTGTATTGTATGTCCAATCGATTGAATTTTCAAGAAACACGATTTTACCGACGTTCACGGATATAACTGATCAAGGATAAAATTCTAATTGATTAGGATTGCCAAAATATTTATTACGATTAATGGAAGATCTAATTCGTTATTGTTTTTGTTCTTAATTATTAATAAAGTTGATAGATGAATGATAAAATAATAATTTATAAAATAAAAAATAGATTTTATAATTAAATAATATAAAAAGTATTAATTTATAATTAAAATTAAATAAGGACTATTTAGTAATTATTAAAAAATTTAAAAAACATATTTTGTTATAGGACCATTTAATGATCCAAATGTTTTGGGACCATCGAATTCGATGCCGACTTTCTAATATCCACCCCGCCCACTTTCCTGAAAGTTGCAATCTGATAGAAAAATTCGTGAATAAATAATTACTAATAAAAATTTTTCTGACGATCTAAATTTGTCGAAAAATTCAATAACTTAAATTGTTGGTTAATTGGTTAGTTCCTTTGTACGTGTGAATTGGTAAGAATAAAGTGTGTTTATGCTAGCTCTATATAATCATGAATGATGCTATGAAATAAGAATTTGTACCACCATTTTCTCTAATCACATTCACCATTTCTGCACAATTTGATTGATTCTAGCTACAACAATACCATTAATATCTTCAAATGTGTAAGTTATTTTAAATTTTAAGGATATCTTAGGCTCTTAGCTTCAAGGTAATTTATTTATTGTCTTTCTAAATATTTTAATATGCTAAACTTTAAATGTAAGTTGTAAGTTTCATATTAGTTAAGTTTGGACTAAGTGATACTTTAAAAAAAAAATTATGAGCTTAAATATATTAAAATTAAATTTTAGATCAAGATGTAATAATTTTCAGTTCATTTTATGGTGTCATTCTTAATTATGCTAGAACTATGTCGTTTACTAATACATGATCAATTTTATGCTAAGTCTAAAACAAATATATACTACCTGTTACAAAATATTCATGACTTTGTACTTATATTCTGATTAGAAAAAGAAATTTAATAAGAATGGAATATATGCCATCCCTCGTTCCAATTCATATATTGTTAATTAGTCAATTGGCACAGCTAAGACTACTTAGAGCCAAATTAAAGTAGAGAAAGATTCTCCATTAATTCTAATTAGTTCTAATTAAGTGTACCTCTCTTAGCGTGAAATCACCGTTTAGAGAACATGGTTTTGTGGTCCAGTTACTTAACTTGTCCTTTATATATCTATTATTTGAATTAAAAATGCAAAAGTTGCCCTTATTTGCAGGGATACGAAATTGAATAATATTGCTGAGGAAACAAACAACATTATTAGAAACATACTTATACCTCACTTGTTTTGTGGAGTATGACTATCGTCATAATATATAATTGAGTAAAGTATCGTTTTTGTCCCCAACGTTTGGGGTAAATTCTATTTGTATCCCTAACGTTTTAATCGTCCTATTTGTATCCCTAACGTTTGTAAAAGTGATTCAATGTTATCCTGCCGTCAATTACACATCATGAGCGCTTTAGTTTGAGTTTTAAAAATCTCTTCTTAAAGTTAGAATACAAATATCTGGGATAGAATCGATGATCTATTCTGAAAAATAGCTCATCAAATGTTGAAACTAATTCTTACAACATTTACATAATTCACTTTTCTAGAGACATAATTGAATCTAAACACAAATAGTGGGTATAATATTAAAATCGAACACATCCAAGTGAGACCTAATTGAGAATAAATACATCCAAACGAGAATAATTGAAAAATATAATCTGATTTGTTAGTATAATTGATAGTAGGATAACATTGAATCACTTTTATAAACGTTAATGATACAAATAGGACGATTTAAACGTTAGGGACACAAATAGGACTTACCCCAAACGTTGAGGACAAAAACGATACTTTACTCTATATAATTATTATTGATTTGTTATTATAGCTAATTAATTAATTAATTAATTAATAACTAGCTAGATTAATTTAATAGTTTCAATTTGTCAAGTAGTGAAGTCTTAAGACTGATCTACTTTTCTTTCACTAAGATCTTGACTTTTGTTCAAGAATAAAAACTTAGCATCATATAGTGTTGAAGGCATTATTAGTTGCTTCTTCAACATGTGTACTTTTTTTTTGTGACTTTCTTCACCATGTGTATTTTTTTTTTTTTTCTGCTGAAATGAATGATGATTAGTGACAAGAAAAAAAATACAAAATATATTAAACTTAGGTCAACTAATTAATTAAAGAATACAAAATACTCGTAATGTTTATCCAAATTTTCAGTTTTGCATTTGGAGTTTAACATATTCAATTTTACTCCAAATATCTATAACTAATTTTAATTTTAATTTGTCAAATTTTACCGAAAGATAAAATCTGTCGTTAATACTTGTTGGTAAAATCTTTTAGTAAATTAAAGATTTTTACTTAGTCATTTTGACTTCTTACGCATTCTCAAAATTCAACTCTCTTCTTTCAATTTATGATCGACTCACCATCTTAATTATCATCTTCTTCTCCACTCTCATCCCACCGTTAAATTTTGAGAAATAAAATTAAAACTTTGGATAAACACTATTAATCTATTATATATTAGGAGTATTAATTAGTATATTTTGTCTTAATTAAATGCATGACAAACCTATAACGAGTGAATTAGAGTTTGAAGTGGTGAGAGATTCTTTGTCATAATATGAGGACAATAAACAAATATAAAACATGAAAGTGGGTGCAGTAGGCACATAACTTAGAAAAAGAGACTTTATTTCTGGGAAGACAACAAAGGGAGAAAAGGACTTTGACAAACCAAAATGGGTATTAAAGCTCTTTATGATGACCCAAAAGAAAATCCATACATTCTAAATCTTTTCCTCTTTTTAAGCTCATCACCTTCCATCCACTTTGGTTAGGATTCTGTCACCCATTTCATTTCATGTTAAACTCTTTCTCACTCTTTTTATAGTGGGCATCTTTAATTATGATAATATTTTCTCCTTCTAATAGATATACATATGTATGTTATTAATTAAATTCTTTATTGTTATTTATTAAGATGCATGATAACTATGCAGTCTATGCTAATTACGTATGGTTTGACTTAAAAGCTTGTTTTGGGACCATTTTTGTATTCATTTTTGTTCTCTTTTTTTGTGTTTACGTTATCTTTCAATTTGATAGGCCAAAAATTAATTTATCACGCAGATCTCAGCTTAATTTAAAAGTTTGCTACTAGCCAATAAATTATTACTGCATATATAAGACAGAATTCAAATTTCTAACACTACTTAAGCAGACAAATGAATTTATTACTAAATCAACTCAAGTTAGTTATCTTTGCTTTCTTTATTATTCGTGCATGAATCCAATAATTAAGAACTTCCAAAGACATAAAATGTCTCAAAAGAGATTCTAATAGAAAACGGCTCAACAACAATCCAACTTGGCCTGGTTCAAAGGGCGAAGCGAGTCACCTACACACATTTGATCCATATTGAGTCCTTTAAACTCGATCTTCAATTGCACCGCAAGACTTAGTTTAGTGACAACTATGTTTACTTTGCTAAAAAGTACATCGAATTCAAATTCTAGTTATGTCTAAAAAGTTGATACATAAAACTCATTTAAAAAAAAATTGCGTGTATAAGAGTACTTGACCATCTTATATTTTATTGCAAGATTTTAACAAAAATTATACAATTATAAATAAAGATTTTTTAATTACCAAAAAATATATAGTTATCATCATAACATATAATAATAATAACAATTATATAATTATTATAAAAGTATAAGTTAAATAAAACATATAATAATTATTATGTTATTATTATTAAAAAATTGTCACTAAAAATAATTTTTGTTACAGTATACCATATTAAATCGCCCAGATAGTAAAAGAGAGTAACCGCCATACGACTTGCAGCAGATAGAGCCCTCTACTATAAACATCATACGAACTCATGTAATTTGGATCCTTTTTTCTTTTTAACTACAGTCTACTAAAATACATGTTGACTTTAACATTGGAGTCATTTATAAATATCTCTCAACCGCCATTTCAAGAGTTCAAGAAAAAGAAAGTAAATTCTTAAAAAGGAACCTTATAAAAATTTGAGCTCTGCAATAATAATAACTAGCTTTTAAAGTGAAGGTCCCCTAGAACCTTTTAGTTCATTACATAAACCGGATAGCCCCTCTCCATTTGCCTTACTGTTGGGAAAGGATAGATAAATATATTTTTTTTTGGGTATTAGAAGGTGCATAAAGCCCAGAAGAAATACAAAGATATCCTAACTAAACACATCCTTAGTGTAATTTTTATTTTTTTATGATCATCCTTAGTGTAATTTATTTTGGTATTTTGGGTCTAAGATGCCCATTAGTTTTTGGACATGAGATTTTGGAACTTTCAAATGTGTATAGAAATGCCTACGGCTCAAAGTTGTGAGGCCCAAAGTTGTAACGGTATTTGGGTCCCTTGGAAAAAATGATAAGTGGATAAATAAGTTGGGCTTATTCTTTGATGAAGTTATCATTTGTAATCCATCACACCGAAAGAAAAAAAAAAAACTCCACAACTCTCTGTTATTTAGTTTATTTATTTTAATATAATTAAATATGGTGTGGAATCTTTTAGTATTTTTAATTGATAATGAGAGTTTATGCTTAACATTTTTATATGATTAAAACTTAAGTAGGAAGGAAAATATAGACCTTAATAGCATTAGTAAGTTAATTGTTTGTCTTGGAGTCAACCTTTTACACAGGGGGATGGTCAACCTTTTTTGGGTTGTTAACAACTTATTAGTCAATCTTTAATATACCGATGATATTAAGTAACTAGTTTTACTAGAAGGAATTAAAGAATGAAACTATGACTTTGTGAATTGCAAATCTATTTTTTTGTGGTGCAGCGGATTTTATTTTAATTTTTTCGTGTGTCCTAGTTATCATGAAAATTGACTTTTATTTGGTGGACGTCGTTGTGTGACTTCAAAGTTCAAAGTATTTGAAGGAATTGTTTTTATTTTATTTTCTTTCGATCAATAGTTCGATACAATAACTTTAAACATTCTGAAATTAAATAACATTATTGCAGCAAAGCCTATACTTATTCTTGTTTATATACTATTAGATTAATAAGCACCAAATGATTATCAAGGAAATAAGTTCAATAGTAACTAATTTGTCGATGTATGCTTTTTTTTTAGATAAACTCGACCCAAAATTAGGAGAGATGATTATTTAATTTGTGAATTATCTTCTTTAACAATGTCATCAAGAATAAATACAAATTAAATAAAATACATATTACACTAAAATAATTTAAAAAACAAATAACCAAAATATAAACAGACCTTTAAACAAATAAACGATAAATAAAATTATATGACAAAATACGAATAAGTCTTTTTAGCAATTTAAATATTATGTTTGTCTTATTTTAATTTTTTCTTAAATAATTTTACCATACTAATCACTTATATCATTCTAATTTTACATACTCACCTCATTCATTCCATCTTCATTATCATGCACTTATATTTGTAAGATCTACTTCATTCAATAATTATTGTTTGTTTATAATCACACACTTCTATTTTTTTTCTTATCTTAAAATTACTAATATTCTTATACTAAGATCCTAATATTTTGCACTAAATATTTTATTTTATAAATTTTATTTCTTAAATTCTATTACTTTTAGTGATTGTTTTGTTAATAATATAATTCAATCTTTGGAGTATCGACACCAAACTAAATATGTGGCAATTAAGAGGACCAACTATGCTACATCTTTATCTAATCTTTCTCTTCTTTCGATGTTAATTTGATCACGCAGTGGGCAATAGTTTGATTAAACACAAGCAAACAAACACAACTTGGATTCCATCCTATACATGGCCCTCGAAAGAAACGAAATTTCTTACTTCTTGTTAATAAAAATTACAATGTTCTTTTTTTTGGCCAATAAATTTTTTTAGTAAAAATTAAAGTATTAATTTTATACCTATAATAATAGTTTTATCTTTAAACTTTTTAATAAAATTATT
>NC_029786.2:103873344-103873796 GCF_000816755.2 Arachis ipaensis | reverse complement strand
ATACGGCGGTAAGGCAATTCTATAAGCCACTGGTCCAATTCTCTTCAGAATCTCAAATGGTCCAATATAACGAGGATTCAGTTTCTTGGTCTTAATAGCTCTTCCCACTCCAGTGGTCGGTGTAACTTTCAGAAAGACATGTTCTCCTTCTTCGAATTCCAAAGGCTTTCGCCTCTGATCAGCATAGCTCTTCTGGCGGAATTATTCTTCATAAAACACTTTATCGAAAATTTTTAAAGTAACCACAAATAATAAAATTATTATAACTAAAAACATGTATTTTACATGGTCAGTAAAACATATCTCATTAACTTTCTTCATTCTTGTTAATCTGAATTTATTGTATTTCTTCGTTTTTACTATACTCCATTAATTTACAAATGTATTAACATACTGCTAACTATTATTAATATCAGGCACTTTATTTCAATTTTTTTTTTATATTTTTATTA
>NC_029786.2:103871361-103873093 GCF_000816755.2 Arachis ipaensis | reverse complement strand
TCCCTGGGTGAATTGAAAACCCGCTCTTATGAGCTTCCTTCAAGATACTTTGTCGCAGGTCTCCAACATCAGGCACAATAATCCGGTTCTTGAACCTCCATAAACCATCCTGACCTTTTGACACTCTCCACTGTTTTCCCTGTTCAACTGCTGGTAATACCTTATGTAATGCTTCACTATCTCGATGAGCCTTCAGAAGTTCTGATTTAAAATCACTTGAAATCTGTAACTGACTCAAACACAAAATTCCAGATTCTTCTCTAACTCCCAAATTCAAACCTTGAAATGCCTTCAGTAACTCTTCCTCCCGTAGCATCATCCAAGCTGCATATAAAGACTTCCGACTCAAAGCGTCCGCCACAACGTTCGCTTTTCCTGGATGATAATTCAATTCAAAATCATAATCTTTCAGAAGCTCCATCCACCTCCTCTGACGCATATTCAACTCTTTCTGCTCAAAAAGATACTTCAAACTCTTATGGTCTGAGAAAACATGAAACTTAACGCCATAGAGGTAGTGCCTCCAAATCTTTAAAGCAAACACAACAGCAGCAAGCTCCAAATCATGTGTTGGATAGTTCATTTCATGCGGCCTTAATTGCCGTGAGGCGTATGCTACAACATTCTGGTGCTGCATCAGAACACACCCCAACCCTTTCAGAGATGCATCACAATACACTTCAAACGGTTCACTTGGTTCAGGTAATACCAATACAGGTGCAGTAGTCAACTTGTGCTTCAATGCCTGGAAACTCTCTTCACATTCCAGAGTCCAGATAAAAGGTGTGTCCTTCCTAGTCAACTTAGTTAAAGGTAAGGCGAGCTGTGAAAATCCCTTAATGAATCTGCGATAATACCCCGCCAAACCTAAGAAACTCCTGATCTCTGTCACTGAAGTTGGTCGCTCCCAATTCATCACTGCTTCCACCTTAGCAGGATCCACAGCTATCCCCTGCTTACTCACCACGTGGCCGAGAAACTTCACTTCACTCTTCCAGAACTCACATTTAGATAGCTTAGCATATAACTTCCTGTCTCTCAGAATTTGCAGCACAGTTCGCAAGTGATCAGCATGCTCCTCTTCAGTCTTAGAATAAACAAGAATGTCATCAATGAAGACAATAACAAACTTGTCCAGATACGGTCGAAAAATCCTGTTCTATTTACACATATATACATACATATCCAAAACCCAAAAGTACATACACACAATCCTGCCTCTCCATAAACTTCTAAGAGGATCAAAAAGGACAAGTTATGCGGAGAGAAAGCTAAGTACATATATATACATCACTGTACAACAACACTATCAAGTAACCCCTCCGCTTTAAGAGTCCAGACGCCTAACGAGATGGCTCCCGACCTGCATCTGAAAAACAACAACATAGTATGGTCAAGTGTGGACTTTTGATTTGATTTCTGTATGAGAACTCCATTATTGATTCACTTATTATTATGAATTAAAATGAACATATGAATAAAATGAACATCACCCATACTATTCAGAATAACCATCCGGATACCAGGGATAATAAATATATGCTATCCTACTGAATCGAACATTTCTAAACCCTATTGTACACATTGTACAGATACTCCATTGACTCGCTATACTTCTTCTTTTAATATTATTAGCACCTATCTATTGTATACATCCTTCCTTTAAAGCCATCCACCATATTCAATGTAAAAAAAACATAATAAATGTAAAAAAAATTAAATCTTAAAATTT
>NC_029786.2:103858004-103864083 GCF_000816755.2 Arachis ipaensis | reverse complement strand
CCACTCAAACGCTACTATTACACGGGTTCTATTTTTCTCTCAGAGAACTCGAATACGTGTGTGCACTGTGCAGCTCCAAATGAAACATGTAATGCTACCTGTTCCAAGGTATCAATAACTTATCTATATTTTAAAAAAAAAGGTTTGATAAAATAAATATTCAATGATTGTTTATCAGTTTGACAAGTCAGTCATATAAATGTCTTATTTTGTTGTCTATCTAAATAATGAAATACACTATTTTTTTTAAATAATTATATTAAGTGAATAGATTTTAGGATAAAGTATATTTTTTATTCTTAAAATTTGATACAAATTTTAAAAATATTTTTATTATTGTTGAATTAATCTTAAATTTTTTAAAAAATTAGCTGTCAGGAGTATATTTGATACAAATAAAAAATTTTTAAGACAAAATTAAAATAAAATAAAACTTAAAAATATTTTTAAAACTTTTATCAAATTTCAAAAATAAAAAATATACTTTATCCTACATTTTATTTACTAATTTCTCTATGTATGGTTCAGTGTTATAAAAAGTTAAGCCTTGAAGTTAAATCCTTACTAATTTACACAATTTTAATATTTTAAAGTCATTAAGATAAATTTTAATATTTTCTAACTGTTATTGTATTAAAAAATAATAAAAAATGAGTATATATTACTGTACAAAATGTCTCTGGTACGGGTTGTGAGATAGATCGGGGGTTTACGAGTCGAGACGGTTGCCGGATCGTCTAACTGGAACAACAGGGGGTGGTACTTACAAAGACACTCCGACGCTCAAGTTAGAATGGATCTAAAAGGTATAAGGTATAAGGTGAGTGGAATAAGTGGCGTACCTGAGGGAACCTGAGGCCCCCTTTATATAGGTGGAGGTAGCTTATCTTATCTTATCTTATTTGGTTAAGGTAAGGGAGATATTTGAATTTGGTTGTTGGTTATGGGATTGAGAGGGCCGATTTTGGGCATTTTAGAAGAAGAGGATGGGCTCGACCTATAGACTGGGTCGGGAGGCCATTCCGAGTGGGGACCTGGGGACCGGGTTCGTAACAGTTGCCCCCGCAGCGGGAGAGCGAGTGAGGTCGGTCTCCGTCGCTGGAGGTCTTTTTGCTCGCCGTTTGTGGCTCGATGCTTTCGTGGTTTCTGGAGGTTCTTGGTCTTGGGTAGTCGTTCCGAGGACCCGGCCGGTTACTCCCAGTGTCGTGTCGTGGAGGCCTACGTGTAGGTTTTTTTGTTTTTATTGGGCCGTCTTGTCATGTGTCCGTTGCGCTTCTCGAAGGGCAGTTTTCATTTTCCAATGTGTTTTAAATTGCATTGAACGCGAGGGGTCATTTCAGTCTTTTCGCTTTTGACCTTTACTTTTTGAAAACGTTTTAGTAGCTGTTCCATTTCCTTCTATTTCCCTCCTTTTGCCTTATATCTTCCTTTCGTCCTCCTTTCCTTCTTTCGCCTTTCTCTTTGAAGAAAGAATAAACCGCTACACATTTTGTTCTTTGGTATTTTTGCTTCCTTCTCTGGTTCGTGTTCCCATTCTGCGTCTTTCCTTCTACTCGCTCTAACTGAATTAGGTTGGTACTCCTCTTCTGTCTTTGTTTGTTTATTTGCTTTTGCTTCGCTTGCATGCGTTGGGGCTGTTTTTTTTATATCTGTATGATACTTTTGTTTCGGTTTCGGGGTAGTGGGTTTATTTTGGAGGGAATGAGCACCGCTGTGTTATAGGCATAGGATGTGGTGGATAGTAGTGTTTGGTCATTTTTTCTACTATTTTCCGCCCGTAGCTTTAGTAGGCTGACGGTGGTGCTCCCCCTTGTTTTAGGTATGTCTCAACAGAGATCTGAGGGTGTGGGTGCTCCAGTGGTTCCCGGCCAGAGGCGTTCCTTCCCTTTATTCCTGGGTGACTAGTGACGTTTGGGGAACGCCATCTCGGATGACGGAGGTGGATCTTCAGCGGCTCCGCGACCAGGGGGATGTTTGTGGGGATGGAGATGCCGAGCGCTAGTACGAGCTCCCCCTCCCCGGAGTCGACGAAAGGGTTTGCTATGTCAACCTCAATTCGCCGACCGTCCCAGACTGGATGTGGGTGTACGAGTCGATATTTACTCAGCTCGGCGTGCGGTTTCCCTTTTCACCCTTTGTTCAGCAGTTGTTGAGCCGGTATTCCGTGGAACCGTCTTAGGTACATCCGAATAGTTGGGCAGCGATACGTGCCTTCGAGCTTGTGTATGAGTACCTGGAGCTCCCGGCTTCAGTGAATGTTTTCCTCTTCCTCTTCTTATGCACCCTGTTTACCAAAGAGGAGAAGCATAAGAAGGGATATATGTCGTTTAGGGATAAGCCCCATCGACGTATATTCGGTTTATACGAGGATTCCTTTCACGGTTTCAAGGGAAAGTATTTCAAGGTGCGCCCTGCTTGGGGGCATCATCCTTTTCGGATGACGTTGGAGGGGAACGTCGGTTCCCGACGTACTGGAACTTTGGTGCTGGGCCGTGGTATCTGACAAAGGTTACTCTAGAGTTTTTGTCCCCGGAGGATTGGGATGTCGCTGGTGTCCTCTGGCATCTTTTCAGGGAGCGTCCTTTGTGTCCTAGGGACGTGATGGGGGACCCGGTTGCTTGTTGGACCTTTGTTGGTATGTGTTTTTGTTGTGCTTTTATTGTCAACCGTTTTGCCGAATTAGGTACTTATATTTCTTTCTTCCTTTTTCCAGTTGAGATGGCCGGTGGAATGACAAATTTGGCGAGATTGAAGACTGCCATGGACCGGAAGGAGGCATCTGCTGCCTCTCCTTCTACCCCCTCATCCCATCCTGCCAGGGGCTCTCAAGCTGTTTCTCAGGAACTAGCCTTGGCCGGGGCTGGGGGTGGTGGCCATGTTTCACCAGGCCCAGTGGCTTCAGCTCGGGATGAGGAGGTGGTCGTAGTTTCGGTCGCTGACACTTCCCGGAAGTGGAAGAGGCCGGAGGAGATTAGCAGTGAGAACTTGGAGGAGGAGGAGGACGTGGTGCCTTCCATGATGGACCGAAGATTTGATGCTCCGGCCTTCATCGACCAGTATTTGATGCCCGGCACCGAGGGGTTTTTTGATGATTATGACATGGTCTTCCAGGCGAAGTCGGTGTATCGTTCCCTCCTCCACTCTGTTGTCATAGTCCGGAAGGCCGAGTCTGTAATGGCCCAGGTAGGTCTCCTGGACAAGATGTTGCGCCAGTCCCAGATCGAGGTGGCCAAGATGAAGGAACAGCTTGATGTGTCTGAGATGGTGAGGGAGAAGGTCGTGAAGGTCTCCGAGGATGCCGGGGCCAAGCTGCTTCGTCTTTCCAAGGTCGAAACTTCGCTTTTGTCTCAGCTTGGGGGGGAGCAAAGGAGGGCCTTGGATGCCAAGTCTCAGGCTTCCGTGCTCCTTGCCGAGGTGGGCACCTTGAAGGCCGAGGCGGCCGCCTTGAAGGCCGAGGCTGAGGGACTGAAGAAGGAGAAGGCGAAGCTGTTGGCTTATGTGAAGGCTACAATCTCGGCTACTGAGGAGAAGATAAAGGCTCAGGCTCGGGTTCTTGCGCCATAAGCTGATGGGTCCATTATGGGGGCGTATAAGATCGTTCGGGATGGCCAGATCGTCGACCTCTAGTAAGGTTCTTTATGTTTTCTCTTTTAGTTGCATCTTATGCCGATTTAAGGACTTGTAATTTCTTGCTAGTGTTTTGGCCATGTGGCCGTGTTTTGTGACTTGGATGATTTATACTTTGTTTGTTGGATTTACGTTTTGGGCCGTTCGGACCGTTTGGTTTTTAAGCCGTTTGTTGATTCTGATATTTGTACGCTCTGTGGATTTGTGTTTAGGCCGTTCTGGCCTTTACCTTTTAAGCCGTTTTGTTTTGGCTTCATCATTTAGTCTTGAGTTTTTTCATGACTCGAGGTGCATGGGCCGTTTGGGGGGTGTGGCCGTCGTTAGGTCATTTTAATCATGTTTTGGGGCCTCAGGGGTGATCGGTCCCCGGCGGTGGCCGCACATTTCTTGCCGTTTTGGGGCGGCGGAAATAATTAGGTTGGCAGCGTTCCAGGTTCTTGGTATCTCGGTGCCGTTAAGTCGTTCGAGTTTGTAGGCTCCTTTTCTGATTACTGCCTTGATTCTGTACGGGCCTTCCCAGTTGGGGGTGAGCTTCCCTTCTCCGGGGGTGGGGGTGCCAATGTCGTTTCATCCTAAGATAAGGTCATCGGGGCCGAATTCTCGTCGGATTACGCTGCGGTTGTACCTTAGGCCGATCCTTTGTTTTAGCGCTAGCTCTCGTAGGTGGGTTATGCTCCGGACCTCGTCCATAAAGTCTCGTTCTGCGTCCTCATCGTTGCTGCCAACAGTTCTTCTTGGACTGAAGTCCCCGACCTCTACAGGAATGATGGCTTCCAAGCCGTAGGTTAGCCAGAATGGGGTTTCTCCCGTAGAGGTCTGGGGGGTGGTTCGGTATGACCAGAGGACAGATCCCAGCTCGTCAGCCCAGAGTCCTTTGGCCTCGTCGAGCCGTTTTTTGAGGCCTTTTACTATTATCTTGTTGGCCGATTCCACTTGCCCGCTTGTTTGTGGGTGCTCTACTAAGCTGAAGTTGTGAGATATGTGAAGTCCTTCTAGAAATTCTCGGAATCGCTTGTCCATGAATTGTGTTCCGTTATCTGAGATTACGACCTTGGGATACCGAACCGGGTTACCACGTGTTTCCATAAGAACTTTCGGCATTGGGTTGCCGTAATGGAAGCTAAGGGTTCGGCTTCTATCCACTTGGGGTAGTAGTTGATGGCGACGATGATTTATCGGAGTTTTCCGGGAGCGATGGGAAAAAGGGCCGACGAGGTCGATGCCCCATGTCCCAAGGGATCGGTCTGCCATTATGGTATTGAGCTGGTGTGGGGTGGCTTGGTGGAAGTCAAAATGCATCTGGCATTTGTTACAACTTTTGATCAATTGTAGGGAGTCTTTGATGACAGAGGGCTAGAAGTATCCTGCTCGGATGACCTTCTGGGCTAGGGTTTTGCCTTCGATGTGGTGGCCGCAGCATCCTTCGTGAATCTCGCGGAGTATATAGTTCGTGTCGCCGGGTTCGATGTATTTGAGGAGGGGTTGTGAGAATCCTCGTTTGTAAAGATGTCCCGCTATTGTAGTATGGTTGATGGCTTCCCGTTTTAACCACTTCGCCTCTCTGGGATCCTCTGGCAACGCTCCATTTAGGAGGTATTGGAGGATGGGGGTTGTGAGATGGATCGATGGCTTGCGGGTCGAGGCGGTTGCCGGATCGTCTGATTGGAGCAATGAGGGGTGGTACCTGCAAAGACATTCCGACGCTCAAGTCAGAATGGATCTGAGAGGTATAAGGTGAGTGGGATGAGTGACGTACCTGAGGGAGCTTGAGACCCCCTTTATATAGGTGGAGGTAGCTTATCTTATCTTATCTTGTTTGATAAAGGTAAGGGAGATATTTAAATTTGATTGTTGGTTATGGGATTGAAATGGCCAATTTTGGGCCTTCTGGAAGAAAGGGCTGGACTCGACCCGTAAACCGAGTTGGGAGGCCATTTTGAGTGGGAGACCCAGGATCCGTAACAATTACTATAGTCAACAAAAAAAAAAAACAGAGAAAGAAAAAAATAAGAGTGGTTATCGCCAAAAAAAAGGCTACAAAGGTTTTTTTTATTAGCCAAAATTGGATACCCTATTGATAGAAGAACATCGTTATTAGAAAATAGATAATTCTTTTAATTTTTTTATTGTAATTTTTTTTTACTTATACAATACACATCCACTCATATACTTCTATTACCACTGGTTCGATTCTTCTCACCTAGAACTCGAATACACACATTCACTCATATACTTCTATTACTACTGGTTCTATTCTTCTCACCTAGAACTCGAATACGTATGTAGCTCCCATGGCTTTGGTTGCTTATTTTAACTTTAAAAAAGATTGATAAAATAAATATTCAATCATTATTTATCAGTTTGACAAGTCGGCGCAATAAATGTCTTATTTTGTTATTTCTATAAAAATAGTAAAATACACTAAAATTATTTTTTCTTTTAAATATATTAT
>NC_029786.2:103852238-103857834 GCF_000816755.2 Arachis ipaensis | reverse complement strand
TAAAAGAAAGAAAAAAAGAAGAGTTGTTGTTACCGATAAAAAAGAAGACAAAAATTGTTTTACTAGCCAAAATCAACTATCCTAGTAGTAGAAGAAATAAGAAGGTATCAGAAACTCTAGTAGATCTAAAAAGAAAGCTAGGAGGGAGAGAAAAAGGGAGTAGAGAACAGAGATGTGAAGAGAATGAGAAAATGAATTCATTGATTTAGAAAATTATTTTACAGAGGAGTTTTACTCTTGTATTTATAGTCACAGCTGAAGTTGATTTTTCTAACAACTAATTACCCTTCTAACAAACTTGACAGCTCAGCATAACTAACTCTTAATCACACGCCTCACACTTTAGCTCATTTCATCTCTTCTCTCTATTTACCCTCAACATTTCCCGTCAACTTAAATTTGACTTGGTAAACTAATCTTTATTTGCATCTAATCTTCAAGAAGGCATAACGACTCACTGACTTGGTAAGAATATCTGCAATTTGATCTTGAGATGGAATATGAACTACATATGTCTGCTTGTCCTCAACTCTATGTCGAACAAAGTGGAGGTCAATTTCAAAATGTTTGGATCGGCTATATAGAATTAGATTTTGACTCATGAGCACTGTGCTTTGATTGTCACACAACAATGTTGGAGGAAGTCCAGTTTGTATGTGCATTTTATGGAGGAGTTTCTGCAGCCACATAGTGTCTGTCCTTGCATCAGTAAGGGCTCTAAACTCAGCATCGGCACTTCATCTGGCTATAGTCGCTTGCTTCCTACTTGACCAATTTATGAGATTCACTCCAAGGAATATGTAATACCTAGTTGTTGACTGTCTATTCACAGGATTTACTGGCTAATCAGAGTCACAAAAGGCTAAGATTCTGAAGTCTTTGCTTTTGTGAATTTCAAGCCCAAAATCACTTGTCTCGGTCAGGTAGAGAAGTATTCTCTTCACTACCTTCCACCCACTATAGATTTGTACAAAGAAGGCTTATCAAATGTTGCACCTGTTGTATCAAGCTTTAAGGTACTAGCCATTGGTGTGGCAATGGGTCTAGACTCTAGCATTTCATCTCTTTTCAATAGATCTTTGGCATATATAACTTGTTTCAGCACTAGAATATCAACTTTACTTCTTTCAACTTCAATTTCAAAAAAAAAATCATTTTCCCCAAGTCCTTTAGAGTGAACACTTTATTTAATTGTTGGATTAAACCAACAACTTCAGTTTGATTAGTGCCAGTCATTAGTATGTCATCGACATATGCTAGAAGATAAATTATCGAAGCTCTAATGTGTGGAACAAAAAGACAAGGATCTGAAGTTGTACTTGCAAAACCAAAGCTTTTAAGTGTGCTGCTTAACTTCAGAAACCAGGCTCTTGGAGCCTGTTTTAAGCCATATAAGGCCTTCTCCAACTTGAACACATGACCAAAACCAAGTGTGTAACCCTTAGGTTGCACCATGTGCACTTTCTCATGTAAATCCCCATTGAGAAAGGTGTTGTTGAAATCTAACTACCTCACTCTCCATCCTTTTGAAATATCAATAGACAGCACTGTGTGTACTGTTGTAGGCTTGACAACTGGACTAAAAACTTGATCATAGTCCAAATCTTCTCGTTGATGAAACTCCTTTGTGACCAACCTCACTTTGTACTTCTGAATTGTCCCGACAGGTTGTCTTTTTATGCGAAATACCCATCGACATCCAATTGGTTCAACTGTTGGTGACTCTTTAACCAATTTCCATGTCTTGCACTTCACAAGTGCTGCATACTCCTCATCCTTGCAGACTTTTAATGTGGAGAGGTTAGTTCTTGTACCACTGAAAAAGGTTCAACTTGTATGAGGTCTAAAACATTACCTGGAACTTGTGCAGTGAACAATTTTAACTTAAAAATTCTAGCCTGACTTCTTGTAACCATAGGATGCGTTTGAGTGCTGTAGTGGGCAGAGTTATGTGTCCTCTTTCTAGTTGCTTAGCTAACCCTGCATTACTTGAGAAAAACACAGAAGTAGAAATAGTCATAGTAGTATCATCAGTTAATGGACAATTATGAGCAGTATTAATATGGACAGAAGACTTAGGTTGAGCTAAGGGTGTGGAGGATGCTGGAGATGGTTGGGAAAAGAATTTTCGTGCAGGGTCTGGTATTTAGTAGTGAAGAGTGGCGTCAAAATTAGGGACATGTGCTTTATGTATGTGAGGGTTAGTGTTGTTGGAAGTACTGGTTAAAGATGTGTTTTGTGTGTTGAGATGGTTTTGTTGTTCAATGGTGTGTGCTGGAATGAGTTGTAATAGTACAAAGGTGATGGTTTGGAGGTGTGGAATAGCAGATTTCAGTTTTGGAGTTTGATTAAAGAAGAGGGATTGATAAAAAAACTCAGATTCATCAAATAAGACATATATGGAAATGTAGAGTTTGCCAGAAGGTGAGAGACATTTGTACCCTTTATAATGAGAAGAGTAACTTAAAAAGAGACATTTTTGAATTTTAAAGTCAAATTTACGAGTGTTGTAGGGTTTAAGTTATGGATAACATGCACATCCAAAGATTTTTGAGAAACAAATAGTCTGGTTCTTTGTGATTGAGGAGTTCAAATGGTGTTTTCTGATCTATAGTGTATGAGGGTAGTAGATTAATGAGATGAGTGGCTGTCAAGAAGGCTTGATCCCAAAACCTTAGGGGCAAGGAGGCTTGAGAGAGTAGTGCTAGCCCTATTTCAGTTATGTTTCGGTGTTTCTGTTTAATTCTATTATTTTGTTGGTGAGTGTGAGGACAACTAAGCCTATAGCAATGCCATGCTGAATGAGGAATTATGTGAAACTGTGAGAGAGGAATTCACCTCTATTATCAGTTTGAAGGCTTTTAATCTTGTGTCCAGTCTTGTTTACAAGTATCAATTTGTATTGGGTAAAGGCTTGAAGAGCTTGAACTTTGTTTTGCAGCAGGTATAGGCATGTGTATCTGATTTTGGCATCTTTG
Organism: Arachis ipaensis; assembly: GCF_000816755.2. Taxonomy (NCBI): domain Eukaryota; kingdom Viridiplantae; phylum Streptophyta; class Magnoliopsida; order Fabales; family Fabaceae; genus Arachis; species Arachis ipaensis. The sequence goes on along the minus strand of NC_029786.2, from coordinate 103,854,856 downwards.
AAAATTATATAATATCTAAAACCTGAACTACTGATGATTGGTGTTGGCTCCTAAATATCAAAGTAAAATAACTCTAGGGGTGTGTTATAGTTAGTGAGTGAGTCAGAAAAAGGAAAATTACGATGTTTTTCTTGGCAACATACATTGCACAAAGGAGTAATAGCTGTTGTGGCTCTTTTATTCATATCATCATCTATAATTTTACACTGCTGCATTACTTTTGCTATTGTTTTTGTAACTGGATGTCCTAATCTTAATGCCATACATCAAGCTGTGACACAGACTCAACTTTACAATGTGCATTTTCTTCTTCTTTTCTTTTCTGTTTTTGTTTACTTTCTTTTTCTTTTTTTTCTTTTTCTTCTTGTTATTGCTCATTTTATTTTTCTTTGCTTTTCTGATCATGCTCAACACCACCTAGTCTAGACTCTGTACACTAAAATGAGATTTCTAATCACTACTATCAGATGCAATAGCTTTTATTGCTTGCAAAGTTTCTTTTCTTCCTTTGAATGAAGGTAAATTGCTTGATGGTGCTGCCCTGGCCAACACGCCAATGTTGACAAATTGATAAATTTTTTCTCTAAGAGACCCTCTGAAAAGCAGTTCCTTGATCTCCTGAGCCTTAACAAAACAATCAAAAGGATGAAATTCAAAGAACACGTGATTATCTTATGTAAATTTTTCTACACTGATGAGGTTCTTTGTAATTGAGGGAACATGTAGTAAGTTTAGCATTTTAAAGTAGTGTGTGTTGGGTTGATAAGATGGGTTAGACGCAGGAAATAACATACTTCTGCCAATATTATTGATGCACATACCTTGACCATTACCTGTGAACACCTGCTCTGAACCTGTAACTAGATTGTTGCCATTAAATGTAAGGTGATGTGATATTCCTGTGTCCAAATACCATGCTCTTTCTGTTAAAGGTGTGGTTGACAGTGCAACTGCAACCAATGCTCTTGGTTGTGAATCTGTTTGTGACTGAGGTTGATGAAAGGCTGGAGATGGTGGAGCCGGTGGATTTGATGCTGCTTCATAAGGTCTTTGATAGTTCTGATTAAACCTGTGATAACAATCCCATACAGTGTGTCCAATCCTAATACATAGCTGACAATGCGACCTAGAATTACCATGATGAAAGGATCTGCCACCTCTAAATCCTTGACCATGAGCTCGTCTTCGAAACTTCTGACCTCATCCTTGATAGTTATGTTGTTGATTTTGTGAATATGTATAGTAATTGTGGTGGTTTTCTTGTAGTTTTGATTATGAACCTTGAGCCAAATTTACATGCAAAGTGCCAAGTACATTCTTCATAAATCTCTCAACTAATTCTTCTTGTTTGACTAGTAATGCCTCCACCTCACTCTCAGTTATTTCATCAGCCTTTAAATTTATTTTAGTAATAAAAGCACTATAATTCTCATTTAGGTCTTGAGCTACTGTTTCTACAAATTTCTCACTAGTAAGAGGTGCACCTAATGCAAAAAGTGAGTTTGTTACCTTTTTTATCTTAGACATTTATTCAGTTACAGATCCTTGAAGTTTGATGGTCTTAATTTGTGTTTTCAGATGCTTTACCTTTGATTTTATCCTTTTTGCAAAATAATCTTTTAATTTGAACCAGATTTCATAAGCAAATTCACACTCAGCCAATTGACTAGTAAATGCTAAATCCGTTGAGGCAAAGAAACGAGACTAAGAATTGATCCTCTTGCTCCCAAACTTTGAACTCCTTCGTTTTGGTCTTGTTTAGATCCATATCTCCTTGGTACTTTTCTTGGATTAAAATTTTCCTTGAGTCTATTTAATTTGATGAAGGCCAGTGTTTGACATTTCCATAGAACAAAGTTATTTTCATCGAGTTTGAACGCGATGGTGTTGATAGTTGTCCTCCGATTCACAATTGCAGAAACTGAAATTTCAATTGGTAGCGCCATGATCAGAACTTAGAGCTCTGATACCATGAGAAGGTATCAGAAACTCTAGTAGATCAGAAAAGAGAGCTAGGAGCGAGAAAGAAAGGAAGTACAGAATAAAGAGATGAGAAGAGATTGAGAAAATGAATTCATTGATTCAGAAAACTACTTTACAGAGGAGCTTTTTTACTGATTTTTCTAACATCTAATTACTCTTCTAACAAACTTGACAGCTCAGCATAACTAACTCCTAATTACACGCCTCACACTTCAGCTAGTTTAATCTCTTCTCTCTATTTACCCTCAACAAGAATAATGTTACTAGAAAAAAGAGATCATTCTTTTAACTTTTTTTATTTTAATATTTTTTGGACTTACACAATTAGGGGTAAAAATTTGTCAGGGCAAGCTTCACCCTTAATAGACCAAGCCTTTAATGTATTTAACTTGCGTAAGCCTGACCTTTTAGCCTATTATAGGTTTTATTTTGAATACTAAGTCTGACTTGTTATTAAATTTGGCTAGGCCTAAAGCTTGACAAAAGGCCTAATATAATTTTTTACCAAAATAAAAAATAAAAATATTTAAAAAATTAATTTTTTAAAAAAATATTTATATACAATATACTCAATTCAATCCTTATAATAATATCTAAATTTTTAAAGTATTTAAAATATGCATGAAAAATATTTA
>NC_029786.2:103849637-103851717 GCF_000816755.2 Arachis ipaensis | reverse complement strand
CAAGTAGGCCTGACGGTCTATTAGGCTATTCTGTAAGCTTGGGCCTGGCTTATTAATAGAATTAGGCTTTTAAATCAGCCTGAACTTAAAATTATTTTATAACAGGACATGTTAGACCAGTCCAAATACAGACTTGACAGGCCATTTTACTTATTTTCACTCCTAAACAACTCACAATCTCACATTCACTCATACACTACTATTACTACAAGTTCTATTTTTCTCACCAAAAAACTCGAATATGTGTGCAACTCTTAGTGAGGTAGATAATACTCTTGTGTTTTAAGGTATCCGTAGCTTATCTTAACTTTAAAAAAATTTAATAAAATAGATATTCTATCATTGTTTATCAGTTTGACAAGTCGGCCTAATGTTTTATTTTGTTATTTCCATAAAAAATAATAAAGTACAAAATTATTTTTTTCTTTAAATATATTATATTAAGTGAATCGATTTTATTTACACAGTGAAAAAGTCAATCATAGTAATTAATTTTTTGATGTATGATTCAGTATTAAAAAAATGGGTTATGCTACGTGTACATCAAAATCAGCCACTAGTATAAAATACATATTGGAATACAAATACACATTGAAAATAAATTAAATCACACATATATTTATACACAAATACATTGGTGACTAATTTTAGTGGCTAATTTTAGTGTACAAATAGTATTTTCCTAAAAAATTAAACTTTGAAATTAAATCCTTATTAATTTACACAATTTTAATATTTTAAAGTCACCAAAGTAAAATTTAACATCTTAGTAACTGCTATTATATTAAAAATAATAAAAAAATGACTATATATTACTATTGCCGATAAAAGAAAAATGAAGAAAGAAAAAGGAAGAATTGTTGTCGTTGATAAAAATGGTGATAAGAACTGTTTTATTAGCCAAAACAACCGACAACCTTAGTGGTAGAAGAACAACGTTATTAGGTAGAAGTGACTGCATGCACCGTATCTGCAGGTACCTAACCTAGTCATCTATTCGGGGTAGGTTTAATCATAATTTTTTTATGTCGTCTTTTATTTTTGAATCATTTTTTCAAACGACGTTATTTTTTGTCTTTTTTGCGCGCACCGCCGCTGTTGCTGTATCGTGACTTCGGTGCCCCCGCAGCTGCTGTCTCGTTACTTGTTTTTTATCAACTAAGCCATATGTTCATTTTACTATGTATGCGGAATGTTCTTTTTATTTTAAATTGGATGTTTATTTGGGTATACCATTGGTATTTTACTTTATTTGCTTGATTATGCATGCACATGCTCCGCATGATGTTCATTTTACTATATATGCAGATGGTTCTTTTTACTAAGATGTGGATGTTTATTTGGGTCATACCATTTGGATGAACGAAGCAAAGCGGCATGCGATGGAAGTGGCGAAGATACAACGCAACGACGTGGAAGCAAGGGTAGAGGTGCAGTGTTGGAGCAGTGGCGGAACAAGGCCTTTGGCTCGGCGACGGTGCGACATCACAGAGGGGCGGCGATTTTTAAATTCCCCGAATTTGGCATCTGACCAATTCGTTTTTCCCGTCGATTCACGATTTGACCGGTTCAATCGGTTTTCAGAACCTTGGTATTTATACACAAATACATTGGTGGATAATTTTTGTGGTTGATTTTAGTGCACAAATAGTATTTTTGTATAATCATATTGCATACTTGTGAAAATCTGCAGGTAGGATTATTGTTGGGTTGTTCTTAACCCGTGAATAAGATAGGATTGAGTTTTAATAACAAATTCAACCCGCAGATACGGTTAATATTGGGTTCAAACCCTATCCTATTTTAGAAAAAAGAGATAATTTTTTTATTTTTTATTTTTTACTTACACAATACACATCCACTCACACTATTATTACTATAGATTTTATTTTTCTCACTAAGAACTCAAATACGTATGCAGCTCTTAGTGAGACATATAATACTGTGGTGTTCCAAGATATCTTTAACTTTATAAAAAATATTGATAAAATAGATGTTCAATCAAACTCAGTTCAATAAACGTCTTATTTTGTCATTTCTACTAAAAAAAGTAAAATATACTAAATTTTTTTTTAAATAT
>NC_029786.2:103843258-103849617 GCF_000816755.2 Arachis ipaensis | reverse complement strand
AGTGAATAGATTTTATTTACATCGTGAAAAAGTCAATCATGGTAACCAATTTATGGATGCATGATTCAATGTTAAAAAATTGAGTCCCGCTAGGGAGACAATGAAATATCTATACAATATGTACAATAGACTATTTATTTGGCCCAATATGTATTAATAATGTAAATTAAGCATTATTATCCCTAATTTCTAGTTACCTGTTCAGTTTTGTAATATCTACCCCCAATTTATCACAAATTCTTTCACATTAATCCTTCATCACCCACCGTTACCCTAACCCCCAAAAAACTCCATTGTTTGTTCCGCAGAAAAATCCTCCTTTCTCCGCCGTTCCGCTGTTTGCGCAGCAACCTGCATTCCACCGCGTCATCCCAGCGCCAGCCTGCTGCCTGGGTCTTGTTGAATTACTCGAAGAATAAACAACCACGAAAACTGAGAAAGTGAACATCCAATGTGAACGCGTATAAATAACAACGTAATTACTTTATAAAACAACTCACACAATATGAACAGGTAGGAATAACCATCCACGTTCATCGAAAAAGTGAACATCCGGCGACGGGAAGAAGGCACAAACCGGCTGCGACGGAGGCGCTAGACGTCCGGGTTGCTGCGGTGCCGCGAGCTTGACTCACACAATATGTGCGTCCTCCCTACGTATGGTGGCCTGTGCGGATAACAGCGCCAGTCGGAAGAGTATCGGCGCGATGTTCGACGGCGGCTGGTAACCATGGCGGCACTGTACTGGCTTTTGTTTCCAGAAGAGAGTGAGAGAAGAAATTCACACCGTATTGAGAGAAGGAGATAATCCTAATTTGATTCCATAAATGACGGGATTCATAATTTGATTCAAATTTTAAATTGGAAACTACTCAAAATTAATTAATTGTCATAACTGACGGGAATCATGATTTGATTTAAATTTTAAATTGAAAACTACTCAAAATTAATTAATTACTTCTAATTTAATTCTAATTTTAATTTAACCCTATTGTACACATTGTATAAAATATACATTGATTTCTCGTATTTTTCCTAAAAAATTAAATCTTAAAATTAAATCTTTATTAATTTACACAATTTAAAATTTTAAAGTCATCAAAATAAGTTTTAATATTTTGGTAACTGCTATTATATATTTATATTGAGAAATAATTAAAAAATGACTATATATTACCATAGCCGATAAAAGAAAAACTAAAAAATGAAAAAGAAAAGTTGTTGTCGCCAATGAAAATGACCATAAAAACTACTTTATTAACCAAAATCAACTACCCTAGTGGTAGAAGAACATCGTTACTAAAAAAAGAGATAATTGTTTTATCTTTATTTTTTTTTTATTTACACAATACGTTCCGCTCACACAGTACTATTAGTATGGGTTTTATTTTTTAAGAAAAATTTTAAGTGTATCGAAAATATCGATGTTTTAGTTATTTTAACTGTTGATTTTAATTAATATATATTACATATATTCAGATCAACGATTAAAATAACTAAAACATTAATGTTATTGGTACACTTAAAACTTTTTCTATTTTTTTTACCGAAAACTTGAATACGTGTGCAGCTCTTAGTGAAACAGGTAATACCGTCGTATTCCAAGGTATTAATAGTTTATCTTAACTTTAAAAAAATATTGATAAAATAAATATTCAATAATTATTTATCAGTTCGACCTAATAAATGTCTTATTTTATAATTTTTACTAAAAACAGTTAAATACGTTAGATTTTTTTCCTTTAAATATATTGAATTAAATGAATAGATTTTATTTACATATTAAGAAAGCCAATTATGGTAACGAATTTGCCGAGGTATAATTATTAAAAAAATAAATCTTAAAATTAAATCCTTATTAATTTACACAATTTTAATATTTTAAAGTCACTAAAATAAATTTTTAATATTTTGGTAACTGCTATTATATCAAAATATAATAAAAAAAATGAGTATATATTTCTATCGCCAATAAAAGAAAAACTAAAAAGAGAAAAAATTTTGTTGCCGATAAAAATGACAACAAAAGTTGTTTTACTATCCAAAATCGGTTATCCTAGATTCCTAGTAGTAAAACTAAAAAAGAGAAAGAAAGAGTTGTTGTCGCCAATAAAAATGACGACATAAAAGGCTCTACTAGCCAAAATTGGGTACGCTAATGGTAGAAGAACAATATTACTAGAAAAAAGAGATAATTCTTTTAACTTTTTTATTTTAATTTTTTTGACGAACACAATACAGTGATACACATTTACTGGCACACTATTATTACTACAAGTTTTATTTTTCTCACAAAGAACTCGAACACATCTAAAGGTAGGGTGTCCGCGGATCAGATCGGATTGGATATGGCCGAAAATTCGATCCGATCCGCACAATTTCCATCGGATCAGATCGGATATGATATCCGCACTTTTTAGTGTCGGATTTGATCCGATTCGATCCGCAAATGTACGGATAGGATCGGATCGGATATCGGATATATCCGCATAATTAAACCTTCTCTTTTTAATCATATTTCAATGTAAAAAAATTCAATAAAATATTTTTTTTTATACTTTTCAACTTATTTATTCCTAAAATATTTTTAATCAAACTCTTTCTAAATAACAAAAATAAAATAATACAATATATGAATAATAATTACTAACTAAAACATACAAACAAGTAAATATAATACCAAACATATATACATATATATATTTATTTATTTATTTATTTTTTAATTATTATTGTGCGGATCTGCGGATCCGCGGATCAGATACGCGGATGTAGAGCAGATATATGCGATCCGATCCGCAAAGGGTGCAGATCGGATCCGATCAATTTGTGGATCGGATCGTATCCGCAATTTTCGGATCGAATGCAGATATTTACCGCGGATCTGCAGATACGATCCGATCCATGGACACCCCTATCTAAAGGCTCCTAGCGAGATAGGTAATATATGTTACCGTATTTTAAGATATCAGTTGCTTATCTTAACTTAAAAAAAAATATGATAAAATAAATAGAGTAAAAAGATAATTAAATTTTTGAAAATATTAATTTTGGACTAATTTATTTTTGAAAAAAAAGTATTAATTAGATCCTCTAAGATAGCAAATAATGAATATGTATGTCCTTCTGTTAATAAATAATACAAAATAAAACTGAATTGTCTATATATTTCGTTATTTATAGTGGTATATATCTCGTTACTATTACATGAGTAGGAAAATTATGTAGTTTTGGAATTTGGACTTATCTTTTGAGTTTTCATATATCATTTATCAACTGTTCTCTATTTATCACAAATTCTATCAAAATAAGTGAAGTTTTATTCCAAAAGTTATTATCTACATGACTATTTTTCATAGATAGACATGTCAAAGTAATTATTAGTACATATAAGTATCACCGTTAGATTTTAGTTGATAAATTAATAGAAAGATATCATATATCTACCATTTGTTATCTTAAAGAATCAAATTGATACTTTACTCAAATAACTACTAATGGACTCAGTAAATCTCTTATTTTATCATTTTTACTAAAAATAGTAAAATATACTAAAATTTATTTTTTAAAATATATTATATTAAATGAATAGATTTTATTACATAGTAAGAAAGTCAATCATAATAGTCATATTGGCTATGTGTGATTCAATGTTATAAAAAATTAAACCTTAAAATTAAATCCTTATTAATTTATGCAATTTTAATATTTTAAAGTCAACAAAGTAAATCTTAATATTTCAGTAACGGTTTTGTTAGGTAGACAACAGAGAATCTGAATAACGTGAACAATAGAATGAAAATTTGGTCCAATAAAATAAAAAAAAACATACTTCACCCAAATTACTTAACCAAAAAATTTCATTCAGTAATTCAAAAATTTAATCATTCGCATAGCTAGTAAATTGAACATCCAACATATTTTAATTGTATCTAATTAAACCATTCCAATCAAATAACCATCCACATAATAATTTAAATAACCATCCGCATACCTACGAAAATGGCCATCCGACTAAAAATTAAAATAATCATCTGCATACCTACTACAATAACCCAAAGAGACCATATAACAGATAATAAATGACGAACTCATGCTGGACGAAAACTCCAGGCTGAATCTGGCATCGTTCGTGACGACGTGGATGGAGTCCAAGTGCGACAAGCTTATAATGGCCGCCATTAATAAAAACCACGTTGACATGGATAAGGGGGTGAGGAGTGCAAAAACGGCGCTACAACAGAGTTGGAAGAGAATCTGGTGCGGCAGTGAGTGGGGCAACGTTGTCAAGAGCTTTGTGGAGACGACGATGACTGTTGCGGGAGATATCGACGTCGGTGAGGAGTGCAAAACGGTGTCACTAACAAGGTTGGAGGAGAATCTAGTGTGGCGGTGAGGGAGGTGGTGGTATCAAGAGTTTTGCAGCGACGACAATGACAGTTGCAGGAGAGATCGACGCACGACTCTATTGAGGGGGTGATGAGGTGCAAAACATATAATATGTGAATGTGTAACCGTACATAGTGGTTTAGATGCTAATCCTAATTTTTTTTCAAATTTTAAAATTTAATAATAATTATTTAATTAATTAAGAATCTGAATCTTAATTTTAAATTTACTTTTCCTTTTTAAAATGATTGTTTAGGTTGTTCACTATATACATTATTTTCTTATTTTTTTTTAGTAATTGCTATTATCTTAAAAAATAATTTAAAAAATGAGTATATATTACTATCGGCGATAAAAGAAAAACAAAAAAAAGAGAAAAGAAGAGTTGTTGTCGCCAATAAAAAATAACGACATAAACTGTTTTATTAGCCAAAATCGACTACCCTAGTTGCAGAAGAACAAGAAAAAAAAAAAAAAGATAATTCTTTTACTTTTTTTTTATTTTAAATTTTCTTTGGACTTACACAACATGCATCAACTCACACACTATTATTACTATGGATTCTATTTTTTTCACCGAAAATTCGAATACGTGTGCCCAGTGAGACAGGTAATATTGCCCGGTTCCAAGACTTCGTTTGCTTATCTTAACTTTAAGAAAAATTTAATAATATAGATATTCAATTATTGTTTATCAGTTTGACAAGTCAGTTTAATAAATATTTTATTTTGTTATTTCTATTAAAAATAGTAAAATACACTATTCTTTTTAAATATATTATATTAAATAAATTATTTTATTTATAGAGTAAAAAGTCAATCATAATAACCAATTTGCTTATATATGATTAAGTGTTAAAAAAATTAAACCTTGAAATTAAATTCTTATTAATTTACAAAATTTTAATATTTTAAAGTCACCAAACTGACCAAAGTAAATTTTAATATTTTGGTAACTGTTATTATATAAAAAATAATTAAAAAAATGAGCATATGCTACCATCTCCGATAAAAGAAAAACTAAGAAAGAAAAATGAAGAATTGCTGTTACTGATAAAAATGACGACAGAAACTGTTTTATTAACCAAAATTAACGATTCTAGTAGTAGAAAAACAATGTTATTATGAAAAAGAGATAATTCTTTTATTTTTTTTATTTTAATTTTTTTGGACTTATAAAACACATATTTATTTATAAGACCGTTGAAATGGACTAATTTTATCGGTCTGTTTATACATACGGATGGACTTTTTTTCTAAAATTAAGTTCGATTAAATTTTAGATTAAATAGATTAAGTCTGATTAATCTAAAAAAATGACAAATTACACTGGCGATCCATTTAATTTTTCTTTACAGATTTTTTTTAAGAGTAGCACTTTTTAAAAAAGATATATATATTTTTTCGACCCGACCCGAAAATCCGACCCATTTACTTAAAAATGAATTGTTTAAGATTTTTAACCTAAAAGTGATATTTTTGTCAAAATATTTTTAAAAAAATAAAAATAAAAGGATAAACAGACAAGTCCATTTAACTCATCGGACTGACCATAAATGATCCAGACTAAAAATTTATGGCCTATAAATAAAGCGGATACAGACTTAAATGGATCCAGCTTAAATGGGTCAGACTAGCTCGTTTGACGGTCCTATTCACTCTCCCACTACTATTACTTCGGGTTCTATTTTATTCATCGAGAACTTGAATACATGTGCAGCTCCTAGTGAGGCAGGTATACCTGTAGAAAGGTGTTAAACGGGCTAGCCTGTTCCGTTCCGTTTCGTCCTGCTAGTGAGACAGGTATACCCGTAGAAAGGTATTAAACGGACGGTCCCATTCCGTCCCGTCCCGCCAAAACCCGTCACTTAACGGGCTGGCATGTCCCCTCCCACCTAATGAGGCGGTCCTGAATTCCTCTATCTGCCTAATGGCGAATTGGCAGATTTTTCTTTTTTTATTAATAAATC
>NC_029786.2:103838138-103843017 GCF_000816755.2 Arachis ipaensis | reverse complement strand
TTTAGTAGCTACTATTATATTAAAAAATAATAAAAAATGAGTATATATTATCGTAATTTCAGTATAGATTTAGAACTAACATCGTGATATTTTTTCTCCCTCATGAAGAGAACTTTCGTTTTATAATTTCACTTGGATACTCTCTCTCATTTTCTCTCCGCTCTAGTTACACAGAATGCAACTATGAGAATTTGGTGTGGTTCTGAAACTTGACATCTCTTGTTGCAATACGAGGTAATTACTTAACAAATTAAACTCTTTTTCTTTTATATACATTTAATTTGTGTATATAAACTTTGTTTTGTTTCAGAATTATATGTAGTTGTGTTAAAATTTTGAATGTTGAAGTTGATTTTGATGCCCATACCCGCTAATTCAATCATTTCTTTACTTGGCTGCTAATTGTTTGATTCATACTTTTTGTGAAGAGAGTGTTACCTTGGATATCATGATGATAATGGTGGTGATGATGATTTTTGCTATTTATTGTTGTTGTTAATGTTCTTCGTGTTTTGTGTAAAATCTTATTAATCAACGTTTATGAGGTGTTGATCTGGGTTTAAAACTGGATTTGGGTATATTGTGGCTTTTTTGTGTGTGATTGGATTTTTCAGAATGTGGTTGCTTGATTGGTTTTCTCTGCAGAAATTTCACGTCATTTGTTATTTTTTTCCCCCTTTTCAACAGAGCAATGCAAGATTCAATTTTGATAAAAAATAAGATGGTATTGTATTTTCTACTTTGCTGTAGGGTTCTACATACATTCGAAGTTTTACTGATATAAAAATTATTGCTACTCTTGTTTTTCTTCTCTAGGGATTTGCTCATTCACGTTTAAATGTATGAATGAGGGTTTGACTTATACTATGGTACTGGCTCAGTTTATTTATCATCAATTATTAATTGTTCATACATTTTTTTTATGAGATGAGAGATGCTGATCTAGGTTTGAAACTCGATTTGGGTATGTAGCGGCTGTTGGGGGTGATTAGGTTTTTCAAGTTGTGGTTACTTAATTGGTTTCTTTGCAGAATCGTTCAAATCAATTTTTATCTTTTTCAATGGTATGCAAGAGTCAAATTTGAACAAAAGTAAGATCGCATTGCATTTTCTGTGATTATACATGGTTATGGATACCCTAAACCTTAAATTTTCAGAATCACTAAATTCATGTTTAAAGGTAAATATGAGGGTTTTACTTATGCTATGGTATTGTCTTAATTTTGTTTATGCAAATCATTGGTTACGAAATCAATTAATTAGATGGATAAATGATTGATTATTGATTAAAATTCTGCATAATGTTTTACAAACTCTCTGTTTCTCTAAGCTAATTTTTTTTTTTAAAAAAATATTAACTGTCCAATATTAGCAGATGAAGGCTCTTTGCTTCGAGGATGACAACAAAGAAGGCACTGAAACGAAATCTTATTTGGATAACAAACGTAAAGACAGAAAAGAAGCTCCTCGAGTTGGAGATCAGTACCAGGCTGAGATTCCATCATTAATAACAGAGCCTCGTATTTGTCAGTCAGTGAAGATTTTAAGAAATTCGGATAAGACAGAAGCTGTTTCATTGAAGCTAAGAATTCCTCTTACAAGGCCACATTGTAAACTTAAAAGCAGTTTTGAGATTTTAGAATCTGTCACTACTCCAAGGGGCTCAAGTCTTCTACCCGACTTGCTGAATGCTCCATCTTGGACAGACGTTGAGCGCAACAGTTTTCTCCTAGGCCTTTATGCCTTTGGGAAGAATCTTAATACTGTGAAGAGATTTGTTGGGAGCAAAAGTATGGGAGAAATACTCTCTTTCTACTATGGAAAGTTTCATAGGTCCGAAGGATATTGCCGATGGTCAAAGTGTCGGAAGTGGAGATCTAACCGGCGTATATATGGCCAGAAAATATTCATAGGATGGAGGCAACAAGAGCTGGTATCACGATTATCTTCCCAGGTGTCAAAGGAATGTCAGATCACTGTGGTTGAGGTATTTTTGTGTCATATTTTATTGAATGTGAATATGTGATGATTAATTTTTGGCGTTGAACAAAATATACATGTGAATATAACATTGCTTACTAATACTTACCTTGAGTGTCTCTGTTATTATTATAACTAGTTTTAGTTCTGGTTGTATACTATAGTATAAACGAGAAGATAGCAGCGGAATCCGAATTTACGTAGATGTTTATTTATTATTGCAGCTCACAGGGAAATTTGCTGAGGGTAAAATGCGATTTCAAGACTATCTTTTTGCTTTGAAGGATGCCGTTGGAATTGACCAGCTTGTAGCGGCAGTAGGTGTTGGCAAAGGAAAAAAAGATCTCACTATTTCCAAGAAAACACAAATCAAGCACAACAATTCTGTTAAACAGAAAACACAGAAGGTGGAAAACTGTATTTCATCCACAGACATAGTTAAACTTCTTAATGGAGGAGATCTAAAACTTAACAAAGCTCGATCCAACAATCTCTTTTGGAAAGATGTTTGGCCTCGTCTTGTAGCAAAAGGATGGCACTCTGAACAGTACAAGGATGGTACTGTTTCTGGTTCGAAGCAATCTTCAGTTTTTCTTATTCCTGGTATCAAGAAATTTTCAAGGGCAAAACTTCAAAAAGGTAACCACTACTTTGATTCCATAAGTGACGTGTTGAAGAAAGTTGCGTCTGATCCAAGGCTTCTTGAGATGGAAGCTCAAGCAAATGAGAAGAGTGTAGCTAAGAAAAAATTAAAACAGGAAAAGCAAGCCTTAGATGGGAACTCAAAGAAGCATCAAGTTTCACGTCCTCGAACTCATAGCTCAAAGCGTCAAGATCCAATGAAATTCACAATTGTAGACACCACCATAGTTTCTGATTCGGATAAGCATAAGGGGAGAAAACCAAGAATCTCAACTTTTCGAACCTTGAGTATGTCTACCATCTCTAGCAACTGCAGTGGATCCGAACAAAGTGCATCTCATTCTCAAGAGATTGAAGATCAAGCCGAACAAACTAGCTCTTCAAACCTAGTCAAAGAATCCTCTGATAAAAGGGTGAAAATAGAGTCACCTGATTATACAGTCAACAACTACGAAGAACAAGAGCCTTCAAAGGAGATCAACAAGTACAGATTTGTCCAAAATGTGATATCAGATTGCTCAAAATATTCGCGTCCTATAGTGAAAAAACCAAAGTTAGCAATGGCTAACCGTGGAGAGTATAGCGATTGTACCGTAAGTACTTCTGTAGACAAGAAGTTAGATTCTAACGAGTCCTCGTCACAATCGTACCATTGTGGAGAATCGGAGAGCATTCCAGACATGATCAATGAAGGCAATGATGTTGAAAACCACAGAGTTAGAGAAGTTCCTGGAGAAGAAACCAAAATCAAAACCAAGATGTTACTTGACTTGAATCTTCCTCTCATTGAACCTGATTTAGAAGTTGAAATTGAAGTTCCATCATCTATGATCATACAACAAAACAATGATAACCAATGTGAAAATGTACCTTGCTTTCCATCTGAGGTAACTCAAATCAATGAGATAGAGGAGTTTTCTTATGGCCATGAAGAGCAGAAACCAATCATTGTCAACCGGCGCCAGAGTACAAGGAATCGACCGTTGACTAGAAAAGCATTGGAAGCGCTGGAGTCCCGGTTTGTCAACTCTAAGAGGAAGAGAAAGAATTTGGAATCTTCACAGAATAACTCAAAGTCTCAAGGTGATGATGATAGCATTGACAATCCTATGCCTTACTTAGGAGTAGAGAAGGAAAATGTGATCAAAGAATATAGCAGTAGCATCAATTTGGGTAAGGAGGATATTTATGATATGTGAAAACTGGAAAATTTGGGATAGATTCATCTTTTGAAGATACATGTTTAAAAATGTTTTTTTTATGTGAATTATATAGATGATTGATTTTATTGTTTCAAATGGATAAGGGTATACAAGATCATCAAAGTCGTAGGTCACAATAAAATTGTAGCATAGTTAGTTATTTAAATTTAATCATTTGGAGATTGATGCTCGTTTCTACATGTTAGTGTGTTTTCATGTTACATATAGTTTTGATATTGACCGGATTTTTTTTTTCAAGATAAACAAGCTATTCATAAATAAGTAAAGAAACTCTTATATTCAATATTGCATCTAAATTTGAATTAAATTTACATGACATTTTGTAACTCATTTTACTCATTTTTCACTCTATTAAACAAAGTAAAATCAAACATACACTTAGAATATCGTTTAGAGAGAAATCAAAACTATTTCTTACCAAATTCAAAATTTATTATTCTTTTAAATCTTATTTGGGCCTTTAAACTAATTTTTTAAATTTTGGAACTCTAGAAAAAAAATTTTTTTTTCTATTACTGAAATATATATTCTTTTTCATTTTTTAATGCTCCTAAATTTAGGGGGTATAAATGATAGTATGTTACTACCCTCTTAGAGATTGGTTAGCAATATTTAAAGTCACAAAATACTTTAAAGACATTTGACATATTTATAGTTTATAAACATCATGTAAAAGTTGTGCGTGCTATCACCAACTACAAAATGCTATTTCGGTATATTAAGTGTGAGCTCTAATATTAAAAAATTAAAATGATAAATATATAAGTTGTTTTTTAAAAATATTTTTAAATATTCAATCAAATTTTTCATAACAGAATATATAGTCAATTTTTGATTTTTTTCATAAACATTAATGATCAAGCAATGTTGATTGTATATAGGATATAGACAAAATAAAATGATATGCACTTAATAAATACTATGAAATATTTTACATTGATTAGTATATTAAAATTGATTGAAAACACTTTTTATTTAGAATTTAAAAGTATTATCTATTAAAAAAATATATTTTTAACAAAAATATTATATGC
>NC_029786.2:103836829-103838025 GCF_000816755.2 Arachis ipaensis | reverse complement strand
TATATATAGAAGAATAGTTGAATATTTAAGAAAAATACTAGATAAATAAGTTATTTTTATAATTAACTCTAACAATTTTTGTTTTTAATTTTCTTCTTTTATGTATCTCCCTCTTTTTCTTAAACTAAAATTTTTGGTTATCAATTCTCAAGTTATTGGACCAATTTGATTGAACTTAATTATCAAAATAGCTTAGTCATATAGCATTATTGAATATTTAATAGGAATAAAATATTTGAATTGAATTTTAAATTATTGTTTAATAAAGCTAATTAAGTTCATTTAACTTTTTACATATATACTTATTAGAGTTTGATTTTTTTTATTCTTCCTGAAATATTGAGCTGAAATAAAATGTTATGATTAGCATTTTGCTTGCATACTACACAGACAAAAACCTTAAAAGTGAAATTCAATTCTTTTGCTCGTAAGATTTTCTTCTTTCCCGAGTCAAATTTAATTAATTCAAATTTTGAGTCCCTAATCCAGAGTAACAAATGTGAGGAGAATTATTAAATAAGATTACCTCTTAATAGAAAGATACACATATGATTCTACTGAAAAAAATGAATGTGGTTGATAATAAACCATTAATTAAATAATAAAAATCAATTAATATATCAATATACTGATTTTTTTTAAACACGTAAAATTCAGGAAGAGAAATAGATATTCCACTCTATATAATCAACTTGGTAAATATCTTGAAGAACCGTAACATTGCGCTAATTATTTTATTTTATCTATTTTTTTGACTGTTTATAGTATTTTTTTAATCTGACAAGTCAACGACTAATTCGTCACAAATTATAAATTTGAATTTCATTTAAAAGTTTATTACTGACTCATAAATTATTGTATATACAAAATAAAATTATTTAACCACTCGACCAATCCATCTTAATTACGCTAATTATTTAAGTAAATGCTCCTAGATTGAAACATATGCTATATGTTTGTAGAAGAGATAATAAGTCAATTCTTGTGGGCTAACATAATATTTTAGTTGTAATAAATGGAGTAATTGTCAACAATATTCCAACTTTTACAATTATGTTCAGGCTTAATGAGGGACCAAATTCTTTAAAACTATTTCTATTGAACATTATTTACTATGTAGTCTAATTAATAAGCACATCTATGTGTTGTATAGGGTTGGCAAAAGTAATAAGAATTATATATTATATAACATTCAA
>NC_029786.2:103834321-103836624 GCF_000816755.2 Arachis ipaensis | reverse complement strand
ATTTTTGTATAAGATAATGGGATTTAATTATGCTTTTTCAAATTATAAGCATTTATATATAATTTATAAATTGAGTTTAGAAATATATTCTATTTTTAGTGGACTAACCAATGCTGAACAGACAATAACAGAAGTTATTTAGAAAAATTAATATGTGTATCCTTGGACAACTCCATAAACAATTTATGAAAAATTCACAAGAAATGCCCATGGGAAAGAATAATCCATGGTTGTCACCTATGTTGGTTTTATCTATAGAGCTCGTTTGTCTATGTCAATTAGCAACCTTAACAAATAAAAAAAATACAAAAATTAGAAAACCTAATTAAAAATTCTGTGTGCATGTGTAGGAGGGTATTGCAACAAGGGTTAAACAATAATTTAATAAAGGATAAACCACTAAAAATGTATCAAAATTATTTTCTTGTTAATAGAAATATTTTTTATTTTTGTTATTGATAAAAATATTCTTAAATTATTTAAAAATTTGAAAAATTGTATACTTATGAACTAATTAAGATGTTCTACGTTAACAAAAAATAGTAATGTGATAAATAAACTTTAATTTTTATTTGATAAGTAAGACTCTGACATTAATAAATGAGTCATGTTATGTTTTTACGTTAACGAAACTGATTTTTAATTACGGTTGGATATTTTTGATATTTTTTAAATTATTTAAAAAATATTTTTGATGATAACAAAATATAAAAGCATTTTTGTCAGCATCAAAATATTTTAAATTTGTTTTTGGTGGTTTATCCTATAATAAATAAGTTTATATAGATTAATTAGAGTTAGATATAACTGATAAAATGTTAGCTACTAGCTTCTGTCCGTTTATGGATGTAATTATATATGTGCATGGGGCATGCATGCATCATCAAATGTATCGACCAAATGTATGTATCGATAATTTCTAGTAGGTCCTTCTCATCAATTTTATTAATTATTACTATTTTTAGATGGAGAAATTAAAGGGTACTTAGCATTGGAAAGGTCTTCACAATCTCGTTGACTTAAAAATGTTGTGAACCTTAGCTCATCATGTTTGATATTCTAGGCTTTGTCTCTTTGGTTTCTTGTTGTTTCACATGATAAATTAAGTGTACGTGAGAGCTCATAATTTTTCCATGGGATTATGACTTCTTCAAGCAATTATCCAAAACTGTATATAATAAACAGTATCGAAATTAAAGAATTTGTCATCTTAACTAATCTCATATTAGTTATTATTTTTATATGTTAACAAATATAAATACAATAGAAATTATAAATTATACGTTAGTATATTTATTACTCTATTAAAATTATTGGTGGATGGTGGTGAAAATTTAGCGACCATTTTTAAAACTGTCGCTAAATAGAAAGATTGTGACAATTATATTAAAATTTAATTATTCTGTTGATTTTTATATTTTTATTATATTTTTAGCTAGGTTTTTATATTTTTTTAATTGGGTCTCAATATTGTTTTTAATTTTATAATTAGGTTATTTTTATGTAAACAATATTAAAATTAACATAATATTTCTCTTAAAATACATGCAGTAAAAAATCTAATTAGGTTTTTAATTATGAATGAATATCTTCAATTTGCGAAAAAATATTCAGTTAACTCTAATATTTTTTACACTAGGAATGACCTAATTATAAAAAATTAGGGTAAAATACTATGTTGGTTCTTAATATTTAGGCCAAATCCTGATTTGGTCCTTAACGTTTCAAACGTCCTATTTCTGTCCAAAAAATTTCAAGCATGTTCAATGTTGTTCTATTGATAAATTTGACACTGATAGTTAATCGAATGAGTGATGTGAATGTTAATAACGTTTCTAGTTAAGTCATGTCTTCTTCCATATGTTAGAAAAATATAATCAAAACCTTTTTTTAACACTTCTCATTTTTTTTTACAAAATTTCGAATCCTAACAATCAATCATCAACACTTCAAAATTAAAAGAAAAATTTTTATATTAATGATCATTGGTGGATTAATTTTACTTACATAACGAAATCGAATGCTATTGACTCTTCAATATGCAAATTGTTTGTGTCAAATTTAATAGTAGGACAACATTAAAACCGCTTAATTTTTTTTGGATTGAATAGGACGTTTGAAAGTTTTTGAGACTGAAATAAGAAGTTTGAAATGTTAATGACTAAATTAGGATTCGACTCAAATGTTGAAGATCAAAATAATACTTTACTCATAAAATTAAAAATAGTACAAGAACCTAATTAAAAAAATATAAAAATCTAATTATAAATTTAATAAAACTATAACAAAATAGTTAAACCTTA
>NC_029786.2:103832633-103834211 GCF_000816755.2 Arachis ipaensis | reverse complement strand
TTATACAAGCAGCGTCAGATTTTATATATACCAACTTGCTCATCTAGAACATATATATTATTATGATATTTAAACTATGGAATATTAAGAGGGACATAGGATGCCCTTAGTTAATGTCGTTGTGCCCTTAAAAGTGAACTTCATGGCATCTATATAGGTTCACTCGGAAGCAAACCCTCTTTTTTGTCATTACCAACTACGTTATCCTTCTTTTGTTTGAAGATATTTATTTGGCTTCTTTCCTTCTGTCGTTTAATTCGGATAAAATGGGACATATATATAGATAGGAATTCGGCTATTTAAATAGGATAAATATGGGTAGAAAAAAAGCAAAGAAAATTTAATAACCAGTAAATATTGACTTTAGGTATATAATTTATGAATTTTATATACATAACATTTTATTTTTTTGAAATGTAAATATACATTTTAATGGATTTTAATTTTCTTGTCTTCCTAACAAAACTATTGATAAATATAGATCAAATTCTTTTAAAGTGGGTAAATTGATAAAATTTTAAAGTAACTAATCATCCCTGGAATAAAATAATAATTAAACGCACATATGATAAAAGTTACAAATTTAATAATAATTAAATGATTTTTTTATTTTATCAATTTTCTCAATTAG
The DNA here is from genome assembly GCF_000816755.2 of Arachis ipaensis. Lineage (NCBI taxonomy): Eukaryota > Viridiplantae > Streptophyta > Magnoliopsida > Fabales > Fabaceae > Arachis > Arachis ipaensis. Next base: position 103,833,580 of record NC_029786.2, on the reverse strand, counting down.
ATTATTTTTTCCTTATGACCATAGTTTATCACTTTATTTCTTAGTGTAGTGGGAAGTTCAATTCTTGTTTCTTTCGTATTATATTATTCAAATTAAATTTCTCAAGGTTAGTCTAATATATATCACTTTTAATGGGTTACTGTTCTACGAAGTAGCTATCTGAAAAAAAGAAAAGAAAAAAAAAATAATAACATATTGAGTATTGACAAATACTTCACAAAACTACCATTATATTTATTTCCTTCAATATAGAGGGAAAAGGAGTATTTAAACATACTATTTTGGAAAATGCAGGAAATTAATATCTATCTGGCCATATACTTGTTAAATTGCACTGAAAGGAATCTTCCTTTCAGTACACTTCAATTGAAATTGTTAAAGAATCACTGAATGGAAAATTGGTTAACAATAATATAGGACAAGTCTTATATTTATTTACCTGCTTACATATATAGATTTATTTCTATTTTATGTTTAAAAATTAATTTTCTAAAATCAATTATTATGTCATGAACAGGAACCTTCTTACATTTTCCCTTTGAAGTAACCAAGTACAATATGTTTGAATTTCTTTGGCAAGTGTGATTTATAGTGGACCGAAAAAGAGTGTATTATATTTAACTAAGTATCGAGAATTAAATTTTCAGTTTAAATATTAAAAAAAAATAAAACTATATATGAATCAGTTTTATTTCATCAATCAAAGTGGAAGATATTTCATGAATATCATGAGTATTTTTTATGTTTAATTTTGTGTTTCATTCAAAAGGATTTATTGAGGTGTCCTTTAGCCATTGGTTGCAATTTACTCCTAAACAACAAGACACATCAAAATAAGTACATTATTACATTTGAGACACAAAAGTGATTAGTTATATTTATGTAAAAGTAATGTTATATTATTTGATGTCATCATCATACTGCAATTAATCATAAAGGTTAGAACA